>NC_067237.1:35881757-36086152 GCF_019924925.1 Ctenopharyngodon idella | reverse complement strand
TGTTCAAAAATGGACTACTGTCTGTCTGATGTCATATTAGAAGGAGTCAATAAGTGTGTACAGAAATTTAAAGATTGAGTACTCTTTGGCCAGAAATATGTTCAATAGGTCAAATATGGACTTCTGATGATGTCAAATCAGAGGAGTCTATGAGTACAAACATTTCAAGATTGAGTACTCTTGGGCCAGAAATTTGTTCACTTATTCAAATATGGACTTCTGTCTCACTGATGTAACATCGAAGGAGTCTTTGAGAATGTATAGTAAGTTCATGTTCAGGGAATCTTTAGCCAGAAATATGTTCAGTTTGTCAAATATGGACTACTGTCTGTCTGATGTAACATCAGAACGAGTCAATAAGTGTGTGTAGAAAGTTCAAGATCCAGTACTCTTTGGCCAGAATTTTGTTCAGTAGGTCAAATATGTACTTCTATTCAGAAGTACATATTTGTAACACCAGAAAGAGGCAATGAGTATATATAGAAAGTTCAGGATTGAGTACTTTTTGGCCAGAAATATGTTCAGAATGTGGACTTCTTTATGGCTTATTTAACATCAGAAGGAGTCCATAATTATGTATAGTAAGTTGATGTTCAGGTCTCTTTGGCCAGAAAGGTGTTCTGTTGGTCAAATATGGACTTGTGTATGGACGGTGTAATATCAAAATGACATCAGAAGGCATGTCAAATATGGACTACTGTCTGTCTAATGTAACGTTAGATGGCGTCAATGAGTTTGTAAAGAAAGTTCATGATCGAGGACTCTTGGGTGAGAAATATGTTCAGTTGGTCAAATATGGACTTCTAATGGCTGATGTGACATCAGAAGGCATCAATGAGTTCAATATGAGTTACTGTTTGGTATAAAAAGTTCAAAATCGAGTACTCTTGGGCCAGAAATATGTTCACTTGGTCAAATAAGGACTGTATGGCTGATTTAACATTGGAAGGATTCTGTAAGAATGTATAAGTTTATTTTCAGAGACTCTTTAGCCAGAAAAATGTCCAGATTATCAAATATGGACTACAATATTGCTGATTTAACATCAAAAGTAGTCAATAAATGGAATCGTCTGTATGGCTGATAACATCCAAAAGGGGCAAAAGACGACTCTTTTGCCAGAAATATGTTCAGTAGGTCAAATATGGACTTCTGTATTCTGAGTCAATGAATATGTATTATGTTAATGATCGAGGACTCTTGGGCCAGAAGTAACATCAGAATGAGGCATTGAGTGACAATGTTCATACTCTGATGTTACTTCTGATGTACTTCAGCCATACATGAGCCCATGTTTGACCTACAGAACATATCTCTGGCAAATTAATCCTCGTTCATAAATTTTATTATATACTCATGACGACTTCTGATGATACATCAGCCACACAGAACACTGAATGTATTTCTGGCAAAGTAGTCCTCAATCAGGAACTTTCTTTACTGACTCATTGACTACTTCTGATGTAATATCAGACAGACAGTAGTCCATATTTGACCTAATCAACATATTTCTGGCCTAATCACTCTTAGGACAAAAAATTTATTTGCCAGAAATCGTCTCAGGTTACGTATGTAACCATTTTCTGAGAAAGGGAACGAGACGCTGCGTCCGATAGGATCGCTTTGGGAACGCCCTCAGCGTGATAGCGTCTGATGCACGTCTGTCAACTAGTCCAATGGCGAGAGTGAACGTCAGGGCGGGTGACGTCACGACCAGGAAAGGATAAATACACATCCGGCGAGACCGGCTTCAGCTAAATCTGCCGAAGCAAATCGAACACAGGGATGCAGGGAGTATGGCAACGCGACGCAGCGTCTCGTTCCCTTTCTCAGGGAACTATGGTTACATACGTAACCTAAAACGTTCCCTTTCGAGGGAACTCGCGCTGCGTCCGATAGGATCGCTTTGGGAACGATATACCAAAACGCCATAATCACAAATACCTGTCTGTGTGAAACTGTGGCACACTTAGGACAGTAACACCGATGATCCTGGAGCTGCGTCCAGGTCAAGGTCATAATATCTCACAAAAGTGAGAGGCGAGGACCAACGGCCCGCATCGCAAACTTTCCTTGAGGGAAACCCCCGAAATTAAGGCCTTGGAGGCCCGCCATACTCCTAGTTGAATGCGCTCTGACAGCTAAAGGACACTGCTGGCCAGAGACCTCGTAAGCCGAGCGAAATAGCCTCAACTAGCCACCTTGGTTACAGTGTGTTTAGAGGCAGGACGACCCCTGTTATGTGGTCCAAAGCACACAAATAACTGGTCTGCTTTCCTCCACAGGGCAGCTCTGTGGAACATATGTGTCCAGTGCTCGCACTGGAACACAGTAGATTCAGTTTCTCCTGGTCTGGGGTAACAAATGGAGGAGGACAAAAAGCTTGCAGCACAATAGGCCTTGGAACATTAGTCAAAACCTTAGGGATATACCCAGGTTTTGGGGTAGAGGAAGGCTTTGACCATCCCCGGCGCAAACTCAAGACAGGTTGGGGACACTGAAAGGGCCTGAAGGTCTCCTACTCTCTTAAGGGGACGATATAGCAAGAAGGAAGACAGTCTTAAGTGTCAGGAACTTATCTGAGACTGACTCAAGTGGCTCAAATGGAGCTGTAGATAGGCCTTCCAATACAATGGCCAAATCCCAAGCAGGGACCCTCGTGCGCATCGCAGGCCTCAGCCTCTGGGTGCCACGGAGGAAACGAATAACCAACGGGTTCTTTCCCGACAGTAGTACCATCCACATGGGCATGGTAAGCAGATATAAGTTGAAACATATACTTTAAATGTAGATGGGGTTAACCCAGATGAGAAGCGCACTGTAGGAACTCAAGTACTGAACCTATCGGGGCAGTAGACTGGATCCAACTGCCGTTCTTGACACCAGGAAGTGAAAAGTTTCCACTTCAAAGCGTATAGTTTCCTCGTGGAAGGAGCTCTGGATTGAAGAATGGTCTCTACAACCTCAGTTGAGAGACCAGCCTCTATGAGTTTGGCCCCCTCAGAGGCCAAACCCACAGATTCCACATTTCTGGACGGGGATGGAGAATTGTGCCCCCTGCCCTGAGACAGGAGGTCCCACCTGATCGGAATCTTCCAAGGTGAGCCATCCAGAAGAGCTATCAGGTCCGAAAACCATATGCGGCTCGGCCAGTGAGGTGCTACTAACAGTAGACTTATCCCTTCCCGGCGAATCTTCTCTAGAACTTCTGGGAGCAGAACAACTGGGGAAATGCATACAGACGCAGCCTCGGCCACGCCTGTACCATGGCATCCAGTCCCAGAGGAGCTGGATGTGTGAGGGAGAACCAAAGTGGACAGTGCGTCGTATCCTGAGACAGCGAACAGATCCACTTCCGCTTGGCCATAACTCTCCCATATGAGCTTCACCACCTCCGGGTGAAGTCTCCATTCCCCTGGCCTCAGCCCCTGCCTCGACAGGATGTCTGCTCCAATATTCTGAGTCCCTGGAATGTAGATAGCTCTCAAGGAGAGCATCTTCCCCAGAGACCACAGGAGGATCTGTTGCACCAGTTTGTATAATGGGCGCGACCGCAGACCCCCCTGTCGATTTATATACGAGACCACCGATGTGTTGTCCGTCCTGACTAGCACATGATGGCCCCTCAGGTCTGGAAGGAAGAACTTCAACGCATTGAAGACCGCCATCATCTCCAGGCAATTTATGTGCAATGAGAGCTGATGAGTCTTCCACAGACCCAGAGCTGAGCGGCCTTCCATTACCACTCCCCAGCCTGTGAGAGAAGCGTCCGTCGTCAGAGTGACACGGCGACATCGAGCTCCTAACACAGGGCCCTGGGACAGGAATCAATTTTTCTTCCATATGATCAAGGCATGGAGACAGCGCCCGCGTGATCTTGATCATACGAAGTGGGTTGCCCCTCGGGGAGAACCCCTTTGGTCCTGAGCCACCACTGTAAGGGTCTCATGTACAGCAGGCCAAAAGGTATCACGTTGGACGCTGCTGCCATCAGACCCAGCAGTCTCTGAAACTGCTTTACAGTGCGTGACTGGCCTAGCTTCAATTCTTTCATGGCTGATAGAATGGCAGTGATGCGAACTGGAGAGAGACATGCTCGCATTATCACTGAATCCCAAACCACACCAAGAAAAGTGGTCCTCTGTCGTGGAGTGAGCACGCTTTTCTTTGCATTCAGTCTCAACCCCAATTTCTGAATATGCGCGAGAACGACATCTCGATGCCCGAACCGCCATCTCCTCTGACTGTGCTAAAATCAACCAGTCGTCGATATAATTCAGGATGCGTATGCCCTGCAGCCTGAGCGGGGCCAGTGCTGCATCTACGCATTTCGTGAATGTGCGGGGTGAGAGAGCTAGGCCGAACGGAAGAACCCGAAATTGGTACGCCTTGCCCCTTAAAAAAGCGAACCTCAGGAACTTCCTGTGCTGTGGAAGGATGGAGATATGGAAGTATGCGTCCTTGAGATCTATTGTGACAAACCAATCCTCGGATTTGATTTGAGTCACGATTTGACTTATCGTCAGCATCTTGAATTTTAGCTTTCGTACTGCTCGATTCAGATGTCTTAGATCTAAAATAGGGCGCAACCCCCCATCCTTTTTTGGAACCAAGAAATACCGGCTGTAAAACCCGGACTCCCTGTCGGCAACCGGAACCCTCTCTATAGCCTCCTTTGCTAATAGGGTTTTTATTTCTTGCTCCAACACCAGAGCCTGCTGAGGAAGCACTGACGTTTGCAGCACTCCTTTGAACAGAGGTGGATGGCACCAAAACTGGATTTTGTAACCTTTGTGTATAATCTGCAGGACCCAACGTGAGATATTTTGAAGAGATTTCCACTCTACCAGAAAATCTACTAAGGGAACCAGCCTCTCGAGGCTGGCCTCTGGTGTTTTGTTCACAGCACATTTTTGATGTAAATTTATCCTCCTCAGAGGATGTGACACAGCGTTGTGTTGTTGTGAACACTGCGTCACTAATTCGGTGGGAACCGCTGCGCCCCGAATCACCAAAGGTGGCGGGGTTGGCAGAACGGAAGCCTGACACCCCTGGCGTCAGGACTTCTTCTGCCCAGCCTTCTTCGCCTGAAGCAAAACCCTCAGGTCTGTCTTCGGCTTAGAAGGCTTGGGCTGAGAGTGCCGTCCCGGCCCACTGTGTCTTTGAGGTGGAGCACGAGAAGCGACACTCTCTTTCTGTTGCGCTCGGTATGAGGAGCTATACGGCTGGGGATGCTCACGCCCAGCAGCCCCAGAGGATGGATGGCGGCGTGGTAAATATTTCTTAAACGCCTCCGCTTGCTTCTTAGCTTCCTGGAACCTGTCGACGACTGATGTAACCGCGTCGCCGAACAGGCCAGAAGGCACAAGCGGGGCGTCGAGGAGAAAGGCCCTGTCTTTATCCTTTAATTCAGACAGATTGAGCCACAGGTGCCTCTCTGTCGCCACCAAGGCTGCCATAGACCGCCCAACAGCTCTGGCGGTCTCCTTGGTGGCCCTAAGAGACAGATCTGGGCCAATCCCCTCCCCGCCATCCAGATCCTTCAGCAGGTCTGCCTGGTATGCTTGCAGAATAGCCATCGTGTGCAAGCATGCACCAGCCTGACCTGCTGCCGTATACGCTTTTCCCACTAACCCTGATGTAGCTTTAAGTGGTTTAGTGGGAAGCGTGGGGGTCTTCAGAGACGACGCTGAACCCGGGGACAGATAGCTCGCAAGCGTCTGTTCAACCCGGGGCATCGTCCCATAACCATATTCTTTCAGCCCTCTTATGTTAGAATAGTGCAAGCACTAATTCGGTGGGAACCGCTGCGCCCCGAATCACCAAAGGTGGCGGGGTTGGCAGAACGGAAGCCTGACACCCCTGGCGTCAGGACTTCTTCTGCCCAGCCTTCTTCGCCTGAAGGGCTGAACATGAGGGCTGAACAAGCGTGATGAATATGGTTTCTTCCATGATCTCGTTAGCTCATCATGCAGATCATGGAAGAATGGCAGACCCCGTGGTGGAAGTGCTTTATTTGATGACAAAAAGCGTTTGCTTTTCGGACGAGCGCCCTGATTCTCGGCTGGCCAATCAATGCTTAACTTTGACACAGCGCGAGAAAGCACATCCACCAGCTCCTCATATCCACCAGTTCCTCATACTCAGGGGAAAGTGATGGCGAGTCATCTTCCCCCATATCGACGCTCAGCACATCCAATTCCTCAGAACTAGAGTGCTGACGCGACGAGCCCTCTCCCTGGGCGGAAGAAGCCGCGAGGCGGGCTTCCGACACCAGCGAGGGGGCGAGGGATCTGCCAGGTGAAGGCTGAGAAAGAGCACTCATGCCCGTCTCAAGCCCCGCTGACAGATCCATCTGCGAACCCCACGACATCTTTCTCCGCGCCGCCTCGGCAGACGCGGGCCCAGAGCCGTGGGGAACGCTTGCCTGCGCACTTTCCTCGAAAAGTGCGAGGCGGGAGCGGAGCGTCCTTAAAGGAAGCTTTTCACAATGCTCGCATTCAGCCCCCTCGAAGGCTGAAAGAGCATGCTCCGCTCCCAAACACATCACGCACAAATCGTGTGTATCCCCACCCGTCAGGAAACGAGGGCAGGGAGGAGCACACGGTTTAAATGCTTGTGTGTTCGCCATAACTGTATATATATTGAGCTGCACTATATCGGGACAGACAACAATAAATAGACAAAGACAGTTTCACATAGAGCGCTTAGCTGAGGCAGAAAAGCTGAAGCCGGTCTCGCCGGATGTGTATTTATCCTTTCCTGGTCGTGACGTCACCCGCCCGTGACGTTCACTCTCGCCATTGGACTAGTTGACAGACGTGCATCAGACGCTATCACGCTGAGGGCGTTCCCAAAGCGATCCTATCGGACGCAGCGCGAGTTCCCTCGAAGGGGAAATGTACATCCATCAAATATGCAATACTCTTTGGCTGACGTATCATCAGTAGTCAAGTTGTATTTATATAAAGTTCATGATTGAGGACTAATTTTCCAGAAAAATGTTCAGTAGGTCAAACATGTATGCCTGAAGTAACATCAAGTGAGGCAATGAGTATGTATAAAAAGTTCATGTTCAAGTACTCAGAAATATGCTCATTATGTCAAATATGGACTACTGTCTGTCTAATGTAACTTTAGATGGCGTCAATGAGTTTGTAAAGAAAGTTCATGATCGAGGACTCTTGGGTGAGAAATATGTTCAGTTGGTCAAATATGGACTTCTATATGGCTGATGTGACATCAGAAGGCATCAATGAGTTCAATATGAGTTACTGTTTGGTCAGAAATATGTTCTGTCGGTCAAATATGGACTACTGACTGGCTGATCTAACATCAGATGGAGTTAATAAGCATACATAGATCATGAGTTCAAACATGGGCTCATGAATGGCTGAAGTATCATCATAGTGAGGCAATGAGTATGTATAGAAAGTTCATGATCGCGGACTCTTGGGACAGAAAAAAACTTAAGTAGGTCTAATATGGACTATTGTTCTACTGATGTAACATCAGAAGGAGTCAATCTGTATAGAAAGTTCATGAACGAGGACTCTTGGGCCAGAAATATGTTCATTATGTCAAATACGGACTACTGGCTGTCTGATGTAACATTATAAGGAGTCATAGAGTCTGTAAAAAAGTTCAAGATCGGGTAGTCTTGGACCAGAAATATGCTCATTATGTCAAATTTGGACTACTGTCTGTCTGATGTAACATTAGATGGAGTCAATGAGTCTGTAAAGAAAGTTCAAGATCGAGTACTCTTGGGCCAGAAATATGTTTATTATGTCAAATTTGGACTACTGTCTGTCTGATGTAACATCAGAAGGTCTGTGTAGAAAGTCTGTGTAGAAAGTTCATGAACGAGGAATCTTGGGTCAGAAATATGTTCAGTGGGTCAAATATGGACTTCTATATGGTTATGTTGATGTGACATTGAAAGGATTCAATGTAAAAAGTTCAATATCAATACTGTTTGGTCAAAAATATGTTCTGTCAGCCAAATATGGACTACTGTCTCTACTGATCTAACATGAGATGAAGTCGATGGAGAGTTCAAGATCGATTACTCTTGGGCGAGAAATATGTTCATGTCATCATATTTGGACTACTGTCTGTCTGATGTAAAATCAGAAGAAGTAATTGAGTCTGTATAGAATGTTCAAGATCGAGTACTCTTGGGCCAGAATATGTTTGTAATGTCAAATATGGACTACTGTCTGTCCGATGTAAAATTAGAAGGAGTCAATGATTCTGTATAGAAAGTTCATGATTGAGGACTCTCGGGTCAGAAATATATTCCATAGGTCAAATATGGATTTCTAACATCAGATGGAGTCAATGAAAGTATTAGAAAGTTCTTGACTGAGATTTGCCAGATTCAGTAGGTCATAAATGGGCTCATGTATTGTTGTAGTAACATCAGATGGAAGCAATGAGTATGTATAGAAAGTTCGTGATTGAGGACTAATACGCCAGAAATATGTCCATTGGGTAAAAAATGCAATACTCTATGGCTGATGTATTATCAGAAGCAGTTAATGTGTATAATAAGTTCATGATTGAGGACTAAGTTTCCAGAAATATGTTCAGTAGGTCATACTAGGATCATATATGGCTAAAGTAACATCAGAGTGAGTCAATGAGTATGTAAAGAAAGTTCATTACTGAGGACTAATTTGCCAGAAATACGTTCAGTAGGTTGCTTTTTTTTATTTCCAGTAGGTCACATATGCAGTTATGTGTTATGCCCCTGTTTCCTTGCATTGTATGCAAAAAGTAACTTATAACTTATGCATTGAAAAGATAATACATATTTTGGACTCTCAAGTTTTTTTTGCAAAGTCGGTGACACTCGATAGCGAATGTTAGCTCGTATATCGTTAAAATGTCAATTCGTAGTAGATAAATATCGCACACCCCTATAGCCCAAACTGCCTCAGCATTATTTTGTGAGTGGAAAATGCAAGTAAAACTCTTGCAATGCTGAACAAAATAAGTATTTTACCATTTTCAAATAGCTGCATATCGCTATAATATTTATCTTTTCTGAGCGAGTGTGAATTCACCTTGAAATACAACAGTAGCCTTACATAGCGTACCTTCACAACGGGGCACACCTTAAGAAAATGTGCTTTTTAGTACTCCGATATTAAAACAATCAATTTAGCAAAGTTTGTACTATATTTGGTTTATTTTTATACCTAGCCTACATAAAATAGGCTAATTCATTTTTGTTCAACAAATATACTGTCATTTAGAATCAACTTTGTCTGGATGGCGTCAAGGATCAGCCAATTAGTGCTGAGCTGAATTTTTGTGCCATCTAGTGGTTTAAAAGAGAATAAAGTCAAACGCGCCTTCAGCCCCGTTGTACCCAATTTCTTGATTTCTTGATTAATGCTATAATGTTATAATGATTTTAATCAACACCAAAAATAGTTAGGCCTATTTATTATAGGCTATATAATGCTTATATCATATCATTAGAGCCTCTACGTTGCTGTTCATCATTGAAAACGGCTTTACTAAACAACCTGGATTGTCATCGCCCATTTTGTGAATATGCATGAGGCGTAATTATCATAATAAGGTAGTGCTGAATAGAGAGCTCTAATTCAATTCTTACTAGTAAGAATCGCCATTGTATAGCTGTTTTTATTAGTAAGAATTCCAATTGCTATGGAAGCCCGTTTCCGCCACAATTGAGTAAAAGAATATAATTCTGTAAGTCATAATAATGAGAAAGTTTCTCATAATTATGACTTAGTATCTCATTATATTGAGAAAATTTCTCGTAATAATGACTTAGTATCTCATAATAACGAGAAATAACGAGTTTCTCATTATTATGACTTACAGAATTATATTTGTTTTAGTCAATTGTGGCGGAAACGGGCTTCAATAAATTGCAGAGCTCTCTAATTCAGTTCTTACTAGTAAAAATTGAATTAGAGAACTCTGCAATTGAATTGGAGAGCTCTGCAATTTAATTGGAGAGCTCTGCAATTGCATTCTTACTAGTAAAAATTCAATTAGAGAGCTCTAATACAATTGTTACTAGAAAGAATTCAAATTAGAGAGCTCTTTAATGCAATTCTTACTAGTAACAATTGAATTAGAGAGCTTTCTAAATCAAGTATAGAGCTCTCTAATCCAATTATTACTAGTAGGAATTACAATTGCAGAGCTCTCTAATTCATTTACAGAGCTCTGCAATTGTGTTATTTTACTAGTAAAAATTGAGTTAGAGAGCTCTGCAATTGCATTTTTGCTAGTAAGAATTGAATTAGAGAGCTCTCTAATTCAATTTTTGTTACTGGTAATAATTGGATTGGAGAGCTCTCTAATTGTAATTGTTACTAGTAAGATCGAATTTGAGAGCTCTCTATTGTAATTGTTACTAGTAAGAATTGAATTATAGAGCTCTCTAATTGAAATTCTTACTAGTAAGAGCTCTATAATTCAATTCAATATCAAAGAGATAACATATGATAGGTGCTTGTTGTACTGCATTACGTACAATATTTAAATTATTACGCTGTGCATCGAAGAAATTAATATAAGGTGCTGTTGCAGGGAAGAGATAACACATGACAGCTGCTTGTTACACTGCGTTGAATACAAGAACTAAATCTTTCCTTTTTGCATTGAAGAGAAAACAAATCACATATGCTTTTGCATTGCAATAAATACAAGAACTAACTGTTTCGTTGAATTGCGTACATTAGTTAACTTACTACGCTGTTCATAGAAGAAATTAATACAACATATGTGCTGTTGCATTGCAACATGTAAGTTACACTGTTTCCTTGCATTGTATACAAAAACTAACTCGTTGTGTTGCGATGAATTAACTAACTCATCCGTTATGCTTTGAAGAGACAACATATAACGTGTGCATTGCAATAACTTGATCCGTTGCGCAGTGAAGAGATAACATGACAGGTGCTTGTAGCACTGCATTGCATACAAGAACGAACTCTTTCCTTTATGTATTGAAGATAAAACAATTCACATACGCTTTTTGCATTGCAATAAATACAAGAAATAACTGTTGCATTTTAATGCATACAAGACCTAAAATGTAAGTTATGCACTGTTGCCTTTAATTGTATCCAAAAGTATTCCTTATGCATTGAAGAGATAATACATAACACATGACAGGAGAATGAATTAACTGATCCGTTATGCTTTGAGAGATAACACATAACATGTGCATTGCATTGCAGTAACTTAATCCGTTTTTGCAGGGAAGAGATGTGTTAACATGTTGCACTGCGTTGCACACAAGAACTAATTTTCCTCTGTGCATCGAAGAAAAAACAAATCACATATGCTTTTGCATTGCAATAAATATAAGAACTAACATATGAGTTATGCACTGTTTCCTTGAATTGTATCCAAAACTGACGTATTCAAGTGCATTGAAGATATAATACATAACATGCGATGTTGCATTAATGAACTAACTGATCCGTTATGCTTTGAAAGCATTGCATTGCAGTAACTTAATCCGTTTTGCAGTGAAGAGATGACACATGACAGCTACTTGTTACACTGCGATGAATACAAGAACTAAATCTTTCCTTTTTTCATTGAAGAGAAAACAAATCACATATGCTTTTGCATTGCAATAAATACAAGAACTAACTGTTTCGTTGCAACGGAAAGTTCATTAGTTAACTTTTTACGCGGTGCCTAGAAGAAATTAATATAACATATGTGCTGTTGCATTGCAACATGTACGTTGCACTGTTTTCTGCAGTAAACTTGATCCGTGGTGGAGTGAAGAGATAACAAATGACAGGTGCTTGTTGTACTGCATTGCTTACAAGAACTAACTCTTTTCTTTGTGCAATGAAAAGAAAAAAATTTTCATGTATGCGGTTGCTTTGCAAATAAATAAAAGAACTAACTGTTTCATTGCATTGCGTACAATAATATTTTATTTTGTTGTGCATAGAAGAAATTAATACAATATGTGCTGTTGCATTGCATTGCATGTGAGTTGCATTATTTCCTTGCATTGTACACGAACTAACGTATTTCTCATGCATTGAAGAGATAACACATTACTCGTTGTGTTACGATGAATGAACTAACTAATCCGTTATGCATTGAAGAGATAACACATAACATGTGCATTGCATTAACTTGATCCGTTGTGCAGTGAAAAAATAACATATGACAGGTGCTTGTTGCACTACATTGCATACAAGAACGAACTCTTTCTTTTGTGCATTGAATAGAAAACAAATCATATATGCATTTGCATTGCAATAAACACAAGAATTAACTGTTGCATTGTAATGCATACAAAAACTAACATGTAAGTTATGCCACTGTTTCCTTAAATTTGTATCCAAAAACAGACTTATTCCTTATGCATTGAATAGATAATACATAACATGCGGTGTTGCGATGAATGAACTAACTGATCCGTTATGCTTTGAGAGATAACACATATCATGTGCACTGCATTGCAGTAACTTTAATCCTGCAGGCAAAAGATAACACATGACAGCTGCTTGTTGCACTGCGTTGCATACAAGAACTGAATCTTTCCCCTGTGCATAGAAGAGAAAACAAATCACATATGCTTTTGCATTGCGATAAATACAAGAACTAACATATGACAAGCCGTTTTAGCTTAAATTAACTGTTTAGTTGCGCAATACGCTGTGCATAGAAGAAATTAATATAACATGTGTGCTGTTGCACTCTGATGTTACTTCAGTCAGACTATTTCATATTTGTCCTAATGAACATATTTCTAGCCCAAAAGTACTCGATCTTGAACTTTTTATACATTATTATTGATTCCTTCTGATGTTACAAAGAAGGTGTGCCTTGCAAAATGCAGTAACTTGATCCGTGGTGCAGTGAAGAGAAAATACATGACATGTGCTTGTTGCTTGCAAAAACTGACGTATTCCTTATGCATTGAAGAGATATTACGTAACATGACAGGAGAATGAACTAACTGATCCGTTATGCTTTGAGAGATAACACATAACGTGCATTGCATTATAGTAACTTATTCCGTTTTTGCAGGGAAGAGATAACACATGAAAGCTGCTTGTTACACTACTTTGAATACAAGAACTAAATATTTCCTTTGTGCAGTGAAGAGAAAACAAATCAGATCAGATCAGATGTTGCATTGCAATACATCAAGAACTAACTCATCCGCTATGAACTGAAGAGATACATACACATAACGTGCATTGCATTGCACTAACTTGATTCGTTCTGCAGTGAAGAGATAACACATGACAGGTATGCTTTGAGAGATAACACATAACGTGCATTGCACTGCAGTAACTTAATACATGAATACATGACAGCTACTTGTTACCCTGCGTTGAATACAACAAATAAACCTTTCCTTTGTGCACTGAAGAGAAAACAAAATCACATATGCTTTTGCATTTCAGTAAATACAAGAACTAATTTTTTCGATGCATTGCGTACATTAGTTAACTTTTTACGCGGTGCCTAGAAGAAATTAATATAACATATGTGCTGTTGCATTGCAACATGTACGTTGCACTGTTTTCGTGCATTGTATACAAGAACTAACGTGTTTCTCATGCATAGCAGAGATAACACATGCATTGCTGCGATGAATCAACTAATTCATCCGTTATGCTTTGAAGAGATAACATATAATGTGTGCATTGCAATGACTTGATCCGTTGCACAGTGAAGAGATGTTGTTGCACTGCATTGCATACAAGAACGAACTCTTTCCTTTGTGCATTGAAGACAAACAAATCACATATGCTTTTTGCATTGCAATAAATTTCAAGAAATAACTGTTGCATTTTAATGCATACAAGAACTAACAACGTAAGATATGCACTGTTGCCTTGAATTGTATCCAAAAACTGACGTATTCCTTATGCGTTAAAGAGATAATACATAACATATGCGATGTTGCGATGAATGAACTAACTGATCCTTTATGCTTTGAGAGCTAACACATAATGTGTATTGCATTGCAGTAAGTTAATCCGTTTTGCAGGGAAGAGATAATACATGTTGCACTGCGTTGCATACAAGAACTAAATCTTTCCTTTGTGCATTGAAGAGAAAGCAAAACACATATGCTGTTGCATTGCAATCCATCAAGAACTAACTGTTTCATTGCATTGCGTACAGTATTTAACTTATTACGCTGTGCATAGAAGAAATTTTTATAATATATGTGCTGTTGCATTGCAACATGTTTCCTTGCATTGTATACCAGAACAAGTGTTTTTTTCATGCATTGCAGAGATAGCACATTACTCGTTGTGTTTACGATGAATGAACTAACTCATCCGTTATGCACTGAAGAGATAAGAAAAGAAAGTGTACCTTGCAACACGCAGTAACTTGATCCGTTGTGCAGTGAAGAGGTAACATATGACAAGTGCTTGCTGCACTGCCGTGCATACAAGAACTAACGTATTTGTGCAAGGAAGAGAAAACAAATCACATATGCTTCTGCACTGCAATAAATACAAGAATAACTGTTGCATTGCAATGCATACAAAAACTAACATGTAAGTTATGCACTGTTTCCTTGAATTGTATCCAATAACGGACTTATTCCTTATGCACTGAAGTGATAATACATAACATATGCGGTGTTGCGATGAATGAACTAACTGATCCGTTATGTTTTGAGAGATAACAATTCATCGTCCAAAAGCGTCCTTAGCGTGCTGCAAGAATAGCTTAGATTTCCAAAAACCTGCAGTAATCTGACAATGAAAAGTGTGTACGTCTGCTCAGACCCTGGTGTCTTTAAGCACTTTTCCATGAAAGATCGTTTTTATAAATATTAGCGTTGGCATGGATTTGCGTACGCACACTCTAAGATCAAATCTGTGCGTACGCACGCTTTATAAATGAGTCCTTGAGAATGTATAGTAAGTTCATGTTCAGGGAATCTTTAGCCAGAAATATGTTCAGTTTGTCAAATATGGACTACTGTCTGTCTGATGTAACATCAGAACGAGTCAATAAGTGTGTATAGAAAGTTCAAGATCGAGTACTCATCAGTAGGACTGAATGATTGAATGTTTTGAAAGGTCAAGATCAAGTAGGTCAAGTAGTCTTTGGCCAGAAATATGTTCAGTAGGTCAAATATGGACTACTGTCTGTCTGATGTAACATTAGAAGGAGTCAATGAGTTTGTAAAGAAAGTTATATTCATTAGAAATATTATATTCATAGAAATATATTCATTATTATGCTCTTAGACGCATAACGTGCATTGCATTCCAGTGATTATTCCATTTTGCAGTGGAAGGATAACACGAGCTTGATGTACTGCGTTGCACACAAAAACTAACTCTTAGTGCACTGAAGAGAAAACAATTCACATATGCTGTTGCATTGCAATGCATCAAAAACTGTTTCAGTGCATTACATACAACAATTAACTTATTATGCTGTGCATAGAAGAAATGAATATAACATATGTGCTGTTGCATTGCTACATGTAAGTTATGCACTGTTTCCTTGCATTGTACACAAAACTATCTTATTCCTTATGCATTGAATAGATAACACATAACGTGCATTGTACTGCAGTAACTTGATCCGTGGTGGAGTGAAGAGATAAAACATGACAGGTGCTTGTTGTATTGCATTGCTTACAAGAACTAACTCTTTGTGCAATGAAAAGAAACAATTTTCACATATGCTGTTGCTTTGCAAATAAATACAAGAACTAACTGTTTCATTGCATTGCATACAATAATTAACTTATTTTGTTGTGCATAGAAGAAATTAATATAATATGTGCTGTTGCATTGCATGTAAGTTGCACTACTTCCTTGCATTGTATACAAGAACTAACGTAATTATCATGCATTACTGAGATAACACATCCGTTAAACATTGAAGTGATAACACATGAACATGTGAATTGAATTTAATTCTTTGAATTGTATCCAAAAACTGACTTATTCCTTATGCATTGCAGCGATAATACATAACATATGCGGTGTTGCGACGAATGAATTAACTCATCCGTTGAGCATTGAAGAGAAAACAAATCACATATGCTTTTGCATTGCAATAAATACAATAACAGTTTCGTTGCATTGCGTACAATAGTTAACTCATTACTCTGCTGTTGCATTGCAATGCATACATACAAGAAATAACATGTAAGTTATGCACTGTTTCCATGAATTGTATCCAAAAACGGACTCTTTCTCTTTCTTTTGCACTGAAGAGATAATACATAATATGTGGTGTTGCGATGAATGAACTAACTGATCCGTTATGCTTGAGAGATTACACAAAACATGTGCATTGCATTTCAGTAATTTAACCCGTTTTGCAGGGAAGAGATAACACATGACAGCTGCTTGTTGCACTGCGTTGCATACGAGAATTAAATCTTTCCCCTGTGCAAATCAAAAAAAACAAAGAAAACAAATCACATATGCTTTTGCATTGCAATAAATACAAGAACTAACAGTTTCGTTGCATTGCGTACAATAGTTAACTCATTACGCTCTGCATAGAAGAATACCATATGTGCTGTTGCATTGCAACATGTAAGTAGTCCTGTTTCTTTGCATTGTATACAATGCAAAGAAACAGGACTACTTACATGCTGAACTAATGTATTTCTCATGCATTGAAGAGATAACACATTACTCGTTGTGTTGCGATGAATGAACTAAATCATCGGTTATGCATTGAAGAGATAACACAACATTTGCATTGCAGTAACTTGATCCGTTGTGCAGTGACGAAATAACATATGACAGGTGCTTGTTGCACTACATTGCATACAAGAACGATGCAATGAATAGAAAACAAATCACATATGCTTTTGCATTGCAATAAATACAAGAATTAACTATTGCATTGTATGCATACAAAAAATTTAAGTTATGCACTGTTTAATTGAATTGTATCCATAAACGGACTTAATAATACATAACATGCGGTGTTGCGATGAATGAACTAACTGATCCGTTATGCTTTGAGAGATAACAAATAACATGTGTATTGCATTGCATTTAGTAACTTAATCCTTTTTGCAGGGAAAAGATAACACATGACAGCTGCTTGTTGCACTGCGTTGCAAACAAGAACTAACTGTTTAGTTGCATTACGTACAATAGTTAACTTATTACGCTGTGCATAGAAGAAAGTAATATAACATGTGTGCTTTTGCATTCCAACATGTAAGATATGCACTGTTTCCTTGTATACAAAAACTAACTTATTTATTATGCATTAAAGAGAGAACACGTGGTGTTGCAATGAATGAACCATATTTCCCTGTGCATTTAAAGAGCAGGTAAGCATGCAAGGTTCCTTGTATTTGTATAAAAGAACAACGAAAAAGATAACACGTAACTAAACTAAACTAAATAATTTCGTTTGTGCATTTAAGAGATAACATGTATGCGCTTGTTCATTGCATTGTATACAAGAACTAACTCATATCGTTGTGCATTGAAGAGATAAGTCATAAGACATGTGATTTTGCATTGCAATTGCATAACCTTATTGCGTTGTGCAGTGATGTATAACATGAGCTATGCACTGTTTTACATGCATTGTATAGAAAAAAATAACTTATTTTCTTGTGTTGTTCAGTTAACACATAACACAGGTGTTGTTGAAATGCAAAAACGAAATCATTTGTATACTGAAGAGAAAACATAACGTCCTGTTGCATTGCAATAAAACATTAACTTTCATTTGGTTTCTGCATTAATTACATAAGTTCTGTTGCATTGCAAATGCATACGAGTAATATATAAACCTTGAATTGTATACAAGAACTATCTTATTCCGTTATACAATAAAAACACAACACAAATAATTGTCGCTGTTGCATTGCAATGCATGCAATAACTAACCCATTTCTTGTACAATATATGCATTGCATGACATACGAGAATCCAATGTGCTGTGAAGAAATACACAACATATGATCGATGCAGTATATAATAGAAATGACTTATTCCGTTATGCATGGAACAGATACCATAAATACTGTTGCACTACAGTAATATAATGACATGAAAAAAAGAATTAAAGCATTTAGGTGTACATTGAAGAGATAGGACATAACGTATTTGCTGTTGCATTGCATTGCCTTCATCAGCCACACAGTTGGTCGATCTTGAACTTTATATACATGACTCACTCTGAGGTTACTTTAGCCATAGAGTATTGAATATTGACCGAATGGAAATATTTCTGGCAAATTAGTCCTCGATCATGAACTTCTATACATACTCATTGACTCTTGATAATACTTCAGCCATAGTATTGCATGTTTGACCTAATGGACATATTTCGGGCCAAAAGGCACTCAAGCTTGACATTTTTAGACATTATTATCGACTCCTTCTGATGTAACTTCACCCATACAGAAGTCCATATTAGACCAACTGTACATATTTCTGGCAAATTAGTCTTTGATCAAGAACTTTCTACACTGACTCATCGCTCCTTCAGATGAAAAGTCAGCTATAATGAATTACATATTTGACTTTATAGACATATTTCTGGCCAAAGAGTACTCAACCTTGAACTCATTATATATACTTATAGACTCCTTCTTATGTCACATTAGCCATACTGTAGTCCATATTTGACCTAATGAACATATTTCTAGCCCAAAAGTACTCAATGTTGATCTTTCAATACTGACTTATTGACTCTTGATTACAAATCAGTCATAGAATATTTTATTTTTGACCTAATGAACATATTATTAGCCCAATACTACTTGATCTAGAACTTTTTATATATTATCATTGATTACTTCTGATGTTACTTCACCCATACAGAAGTTCATATTAGACCAACTGAACATATTTTTGGCAAATTAGTCCTTGAACAAGAATTTTCTATACTATCTCATTGGCTCCTTCTGTGAAAAGTCAGCTATACTGTATTGCATATTTGACTTAATGGACATATATCTGGCCAAAGAGTACTCGATCTTGAACTTTATATACTGGACTCATTCTGATGTTACTTTAGACATAAAGTATTGATATTTGACCTAATGGAAATATTTCTGGCAAATTAGTCCTCGATCATGAACATTCCATACATACTCATTGTCTCTTGATAATACAATATATTGCATGTTTGACCTAATGGACGTATTTCTGGACAATGAGCGCTCGATCTTGAACTTTTTATAAATTATCATTAATTCCTTCTGATGTTACTTCACCCAGACAGTAGTGAACATGTTTCTGGCAAATTAGTCCTTGATCATTAACTTTCTATACTTTCTCACTGGCTCCTTCTGATGAAAAGTCAACTATAGCATATTGCATAATTGACCTAATGGACATATTTCTGGCCAAAGAGTACTCGATCTTGAACTTTTTATATATACCTACTGATTGCTTATGATATCACATAAGCCATACTGTAGTCCATATTTGACCTAACGAACACAATTCTGGCCCAAAGTACTCGGTCTTGAAGTTTTTACACATTATCTGACTCCTTGACTCCTTCTGATGTTTCTTCACCCATACAGAAGTTCATATTAGACCAACTGAACATGTTTCTGGCAAATTAGTCTTTGATCATGAACTTTCTATCCTGACTCATTGACTCTTAATTACACATCAGTCGTAGAATATTTCATATTTGATCTAATGAACATATTTCTAGCCCAAATGTACTCGATCTTGAACTTTTTATACATTATTATTGATTCCTTATGATGTTACATCACCCATACAGAAGTTCATATTAGACCAACTGAACATGTTTCTGGCAAATTAGTCCTCGATCATGAATTCTCTATACTGTCTCATTGACTCCTTATGAAAAGTCTGCTGTACTGTATTGCATATTTGCCTTAATGGACAAATATCTGGCCAAAGAGTACTTGATCTTGAAATTTATATACATGACTCACTCTGATGTTACTTTAGCCATTCAGAGGTCTATATTAGAACAACTGTACAAACTTCTGGCAAATTAATCTTTGATCAAGAATATTCTATACTGACTCACTGACTCCTTCTAATGAAAAGTCAGCTATAGCATATTGCATACTTGACCTATTGGACATATTTCTGGTCAAAGGGTACTCAATCTTGAACTTTTTATGTATACTTACTGACTCTTTCTTATGTCAAATTAGCCATGCTGTAGTTCAGTTGACCTAATGAACATATTTCTAGACCAAAGTACTCGATTTTGAACTTTTTATACATTATCATTGATTCCTTCTGATGTTACTTCACCCATGCAGAAGTTCATATTTGACCCAATGGACATATTTCTGGCAAATTAGTCCTCGATCATGAACTTTCAATACTGACTCATTGACTTGATAATACTTCAGCCTTAGAATATTGCATGTTTGACCTAATAAACATATTTCCGGCCAAAGAGCTCTCGATCTTGAACTTTTTTGTCCATTATCATTGACTCCTTCTGATGTTACTTCACCCATACAGAAGTCAATATTAGACCAACTGTACATATTTCTGACAAATTAGTCTTTGATCAAGAACTTTCTATACTGACTCATTGACTCCTTCAGATGAAAAGTCAGTTATACTGTATTGCATATTTGACTTAGACATATTTCTGGCCAAAGAGTTCTCAATCTTGAACTTTTTACCTACTGATTGCTTCTGATGTCACATAAGCCATACTGTAGTCCATATCTGACCTAATGAACATATTTCTGGCCCAATAGTACTCGATCTTGAACTTTTATACATTATTATTGATTCCTACTGATGTTACTTCACCCATACAGAAGTTCATATTAGACCAACTGAACATATTTCTGGCAATTTAGTCCTCGATCATGAATTTTCAATACTGACTCATTGATTCTTGATCACACGTCATTCATGAACTTTCACTACTGATGTTACATCAGACAGAAAGTAGTCCATATTTGACCTAATGGACATATTTCTGTCCAAGAGTACTCGATGATAAACTTTCTATACATACTCATTTACTTTTTCTGATGTTACTTTTGCCAGACAGTGGTCCATATTTGACCTACTGAACATATTTCTGGCCAACGAGTACTCGATCTTGAACATTTTAAATATACTTATTAAAACCTTCTCATCAGCTATGTAGGAGTTCATATTTGACCTACTGAACATATTTCTGGCAAATTGGTCCTCGATCATGAACTTTCTATACATACTCATTGACTTTATCTGATGTTATGTCAGCCAGTAGTCAGACAGTAGTCCATTTTTGATCCACTGAACATTATTCTGGCCAAAGAATACTCAATTTTAAACTTTTTATATATACTTACTGATGTCTTCTAATGTCACATCAGCCACTTAGTAGTCCACATTTTACCTAATGAACATATTTCTAGCAAATTAGTACTCGATCTTGAACTTTCAATACATACTCAATGACTCACTCTGATGTTACATTAGCCATATATGAAGCCATTTTTGACGTACTGAACAAAGTTCTGGCAACTTAGTCCTTGATGGTGAACTTTCTATACAGACTCACTGACTCATTCTGATGTAACATAAGACAGACAGCAGTCCATATTTGACCCAATTAACATATTTCTGGCCAAAGAGTACTCAATATTGAACTTTTTCTACATTACTTTTGACTCCTTATGCTGTTACGTCACCCATTCAGAAGTCCATATTAGACCCACTGAACGTATTTCTGGCAAAGTAGTCCTCAATCAGGAACTTTCTTTACTGACTCATTGACTCCTTCTGATGTAATATCATACAGACAGTAGTAGATATTTGACCTAATCAACATATTTCTGGACCAAGACTACTCGATCTTTAACTTTTTATACATACTCAGCCATACAGAAGTCCATATTAGATCTACGTAATTTTTTTATGTCCCATAAGTCCTTGATCATGAACTGTCTATACATGCTCATTGCCTCACTCTGACGTTACTTAAGCAATATTATGAGCCCATTTTTAACCTACTGAACATAATTCTGGCAAATTAGTCTTTGATCATGAACTTTCTATACAGACTCATTGACTCCTTCTGATGTTACATCAGACAGACTGTAGTCCATATTGGACCTAAAGAACATATTTCTGGCTCTAAAGCACTTGATCTTAAACTTTCAATACATTCCATACTAAACCTTCTTATTTTTTTTGTCTGAAGAGTCCTCTATCATGAATTTTCTTTACATTCTCTTTGCTTCATTCTAATGTTACTCTTTGACCAAGAATATGCTTAGTAGGTCAAATATGACTTCTGCATGGCTGATGTAACATCTGCTGGATTTCTTTGAGAGTGTATGGAAAGTTCGTGTTCAGGGACTCTTTGGCCAGAAATATTTTCAGTTGTTCAAAAATGGACTACTGACTAATGTGTCTTATGTCACATTAAAAGGAGTCAATAAGTGTGTAAAGAAATTTAGAGATTGAGTACTCCTTGGCCAGAAATATGTCCAATAGGTCAAATATGGACTTCTGTATGGCTGATGCAACATCTGAACGAGTCATTGATAATGTATTTTAAGTTCATGTTCAGTGACTCTCTGGCCAGAAATATTTTCAGTTGTTCAAATATGGACTTCTGATGATGTCAAATCAGAAGGAGTCTATGAGTACAAACATTTCAAGATTGATTACTCTTGGGCCAGAAATATGTTCACTTATACAAATATGGACTTCTGTCTGGCTGATGTAACATCCGAAGGAGTCTTTGAGAATGTATATAGTAATTTCTTGTTCAGGGAATCTTTAGCCAGAAATATGTTCAGTTTGTCAAATATGGACTACTCTCTGTCCGATGTAACATCAGAACGAGTCAATAAGTGTGTATAGAAAGTTCAAGATCCAGTACTCTTTGGCCAGAATTTTGTTCAGTAGGTCAAATATGTACTTCTGAATAGCTGATGTAACACCAGAAAGAGGCAATGAGTATATATAGAAAGTTCAGGATCAAGTACTTTTTGGTCAGAAATATGTTCAGTTGGTCAAATGTGGACTTCTTTATGGCTGATTTAACATCAGAAGGAGTCCATAATTTTTTATAGTATGTTCGTGTTCAGGGTCTCTTTGGCCAGAAAGGTGTTCTGTTGGTCAAATATGGACTTGTGTATGGACGATGTCACATCAGGAGTCAATAAGTGGGTATAGAATGTTCAAGATCGAGTACTCTTTGGCCAGAAATACGTTCAGTAAATTGATTAAGATCTGATTAAGATCAGAAGGAGTCTATGATTATGTATAGTAAGTTGATGTTCAGGGTCTCTTTGGCCAGAAAGGTGTTCTGTTGGTCAAATATGGACTTGTGTATTGACGATGTAATATCAAAATGAGTCTAAGAGTATGTATACAAAGTTCAAAATCGAGTACTCTTGGGCCAGAAATATGTTCACTTGATCAACTATGGACTTCTGTATGGCTGATTTAACATTGGAAGGATTCTGTAAGAATGTATGTTTATTTTCAGAGACTCTATAGCCAGAAATATGTCCACTTTATCAAATATTGACTACTATTGCTGATTTAACATCATAAGGAGTCAATAAATGGAATCTTCTGTATGACTGATAACATCCGAAAGGGGCAAAAAGAATGTATAGTTCAAGATCGAGTATTATTTGGCCAAGAAAAGTGTTCTCTGTTGGTCAAATATGGACTTCTATATGGCTGATGTGACATCAAAAGTCTTCAATGAGAATATGTAAAAAGTTCAATATCAATACTGTTTGGTCAAAAATATGTTCTGTCAGCCAAATATGGCTACTGATCTAACCTTAGATGGAGTCAGTGGGTATGTATGGAGAGTTCAAGATCGAGTTAGGACCAGAAAAATGCTCGCAATGTCAAATGTCAAGTGTTACTTGTTGTGTTGCGATGAATTAACAAACTTATCCGTTATGCTTTGAGGGCTAAAACATAACGTGCATTGCATTGCAGTAACTTAATCCGTTTTACAGGGAAGCGATAACACATGTTGCCCTGGGTTGCATTCAAGAACTAAATCTTTCCTTTGTGCTTTGAAAAGAAAACAAATCACATAAGCTTTTTGTATTGCATCAAGAACTAACTGATTCATTGCATTTAGTACAATAGTTAACTTATTACGCTGCGCATAGAAGAAATTAATATAACATATGTGCTGTTGCATTATAAGTTGCACTGTTTCTTTGCATTGTATACACGAACTAAAGTATTTCTCATGCATTGCAAAGATAACACATTACTCGTTGTGTTGCGATGAATGAACTAACTCATCCGTTATGCATTAAAGAGATAAGAAAAGAAGGTGTGCCTTGCAACATGCAGTAACTTGATCCGTTGTGCAGTGAAGAGATAACACATGACAGGTGTTTGTTGCACTGCCTTGCATACAAGAACTAAATCTTTCCTTTGTGCATTGAAGAGAAAACAAATCAGATATGCTGTTTGCATTGCAATCCATCAGGAATTAACTCATCCGCTATGCACTGAAGGGATAACACACAACGTGTGCACTGCATTGCAGTAACTTGATTCGTTGTGCAGTGAAGCGATAACACATGACAGGTATGCTTTGAGAGATAACGCATAACATGTGCATTGCACTGCAGTAACTTAGTCCGTTGTGCAGGGAAGGGATAACACATGACAGCTGCTTGTTACACTGCGTTGTTTCCTTTGTGCATTGAAGGGAAAACAAATCACACATATGCTTTTGCATTGCAATAAATACAAAAGCTAAGATGTGAGATATCAAGTTTCCTTGAACTGTATCCAAAAACTGACGAATTCAAGTGCATTGAAGAACTAATACCTAACATTAACAAATCTTTACTTTGTGCATTGAAGAGAAAACAAAACACATATGCTGTTGCATTGCAACCCATCAAGAACTAACTGTTTCATTGCATTGCGTACAATATTAACTTATTACGCTGTGCATATAACATATGTGCTGTTGCATTGCTGTTGCATGCTGCTGCATCTCTCAATATTTGTTTTCTTTTCAACGCACAAAAGAAACATTTAGTTCTTGCATGCAACGCAGTGCAGCAAGTAGCTGTCATGTGTTACTTGTTGTGTTGCGATGAATTAACAAACTCATCCGCTATGCTTTGAAGAGATAACATATGACGTGTGCATTGCAATAACTTGATCCATTGCGCAGTGAAGAGATAACATATAAGAGGTGCTTGTTGCACTGCATTGCATACAAGAACAAACTCTTTCCTTTGTGCATTTAAGATAAAACAAATCATATATGCTTTTTGCATTGCAATAAATTGCAAGAAATAACTGTTGCATTTTAATGCATACCAGACCTATCAATGTAAGTCATGCACTGTTGCCTTGAATTGTATTCAAAAACTGACGTATTCCATATGCATTAAAGAGATATACATAACATATGCGATGTTGCGATGAATGAACTAACTGATCCGTTATGTTTTGAGAGCTAAGTCTTAATGTGTATTGCATTGCAGTAACTTAATCCGTTTTGCAGTGAAGAGATAACACATGACAGGTGCTTGTTGCACTGCCTTGCATACAAGAACTAAATCTTTCCTTTGTGCATTGATGAGAAAACAAATCAGGTATGCTGTTTGCATTGCAATCTATCAAGAATTAACTCATCCGCTATGCACTGAAGAGATAACATAACGTGTGCATTGCATTGCAGTAACTTGATTCGTTGTGCAGTGAAGAGATAACACATGACAGCTGCTTGTTACACTGCGTTGAATACAAGATCTAAATCTTTACTTTTTGCATTGAAAAGCAAACAAATACACATATGCTTTTGCATTTCAATAAATACAAGAGCTAAGATGTGAGTTATGCAGTTTCCTTGAATTGTATCCAAAAACTGACAATTCAAGTGCATTGAAGAACTAATACCTAACATTTGCTATGTTGCGATGAATGAAATGACTGATCCTTATGCTTTGAGAGCTAACACATAACGTTTATTGCATTGCAGTAACTTAATCCGTTTTGCAGGGAAGAGATAATACATGTTGCACTGCGTTGCATACAAGAACTAAATCTTTACTTTGTGCATTGAAGAGAAAACAAAACACATATGCTGTTGCATTGCAATCCATCAAGAACTAACTGTTTCACTGCACTGCGTACAATATTTAACTTATTACGCTGTGCATATAAGAAATTAATATAACATATGTGCTGTTGCATCTCTCAAAATTTGTTTTCTTTTCAATGCACAAAGGAAAGATTTAGTTCTTGCATGCAACGCAGTGCAGCGAGTAGCTATCATGTGTTACTCGTTGTGTTGCGATGAATTAACAAACTCATCCGTTATGCTTTGAAGAGATAAAATATAACGTGTGCATTGCATTAACTTGATCCATTGCGCAGTGAAGAGATAACATATAAGAGGAGCTTGTTGCACTGCATTGCATACAAGAACGAACTCTCTCCTTTGTGCACTGAAGACAAAACAAATCACATATGCTTTTGCATTGCAATAAATAGAAGAACTAACTGTTGCATTTTAATGCATACAAGACCTAACATGTAAGTTATGCACTGTTGCCTTGAATTGTATCCAAAAACTGACGCATTCCATATGCTTTAAAGAGATAATACATAACATATGCGATGTTGCGATGAATGAACTAACTGATCCGTTATGTTTTCAGAGCTATCACATAACGTGTATTGCATTGCAGTAACTTAATCCGTTTTGCAGGGAAGAGATAATACACGTTGCACTAAGTTGCATACAAGAACTAAAGCTTTCCTTTGTGCATTGAAGAGAAAACAAAACACATATGCTGTTGCATTGCAATACATCAAGAACTAACTGTTTCACTGCATTGCGTACAATATTTAACGAATTACGATGTGCATAGAAAAAATTAATATAACACATGTGCTGTTGCATTACATTTAAGTTGCACAGTTTCCTTGCATCGTATACAAGAACTAACGTATTTCTAATGCGTTTTTGCAGGGAAGAGATAACACATGACAGCTGCTTGTTACACTGCTTTGAATACAAGAACTAAATCTTTCCTTTTTTGTATTGAAGAGAAAACAAATCAGATATGCTGTTGCATTGCAATCCATCAAGAACTAACTCATCCGCTATGCACTGAAGAGATAACACATAACGTGTGCATTGCATTGCAGTAACTTGATTCGTTGTGCAGTGAAGAGATAAAACATTACAGCTACTTGTTACACTGCGTTGAATACAACAACTAAACCTTTCCTTTGTGCATTGAAGAGAAAACAAAATCACATATGCTTTTGCATTTCAGTAAATACAAGAACTAACATTTTCGTTGCATTGCGTACATTAGTTAACTTTTTACGCTGTGCATAGAAGAAATTAATATAATATATGTTATATATGTTTCCTTGCATTGTATACAAGAACTAAAGTGTGTCTCATGCATGGCGGAGATAACACATTACTCGATGAATTAACTAACTCATCCGTCATGCTTTGAAGGGATAACATATAAAGTGTGCATTGCAATAGCATGATCCATTGTGCACTGAAGAGATAACATATAAGAGATGCTTGTTGCACTGCATTGCATACAAGAACGAACTCTTTCCTTTGTGCATCGAAGATAAAACAAATCACATATGCTTTTTGCATTGCAATAAATTTCAAGAACTAACTGTTGCATTTTAATGCATACAAGACCTATCAATGTCAGTTATGCACTGTTGCCTTGAACTGTATCCAAAACATGACTTATTCCTTATGCATTAAAGAGATAATACATAACATATGCGATGTTGCGATGAATGAACTAACTGATCCGTTATGCTTTGAGAGCTAACACATAACGTGCATTGCATTGCAGTAACTTAATCCTTTTTGCAGGGAAGAGATAACATGTTGCACTGCGTTACATACAAGAACTAAATCTTTCCTTTCTGCATTGAAGAGAAAACAAATCACATATATTTTTGCATTGCAATAAATACAAGAACTAAGATGTGAGTTATGCAGTTTCCTTGAATTGTATCCAAAAACTAACGAATTCAAGTGCATTAAAGAGATAATTCATAACATATGCGATGTTCCGACGAATGAACTAACTGATCCGTAAATGCTTTGACAGCTAACACATAACGTGCATTGCAGTAACTTAATCCGTTTTGCAGGTAAGAAATCACACATGTTGCACTGCGTTGCATACAAGAACTAAATCTTTTCTCTTTGCATTGAAAAGAAAACAAATCACATATGCTCTTGTATTGCATCAAGAACTATCTGTTTCATTGCATTTCGTACAATAGTTAACTTATTACGCTGTGCGTGGAAGAATTAATATAACATATGTGCTGTTGCATTACAACATGTAAGTTGCACTCATTCCTTGCATTGTATACAAGAACTAACGTATTTCTCATGCATTGCAGAGATACATTACTCGTTGTGTTGCGATGAATGAACTCATCCATTATGCATTAAAGAGATAAGAAAAGAAGGTGTGCCTTGCAACATGCAGTAACTTGATCCGTTGTGCAGTGAAGAGATAACACATGATAGGTGCTTGTTGCACTGCCATGCATACAAGAACTAACTTATAAGTTATGCACTGTTTCCTTGAATTGTATCCAAAAACTGACGTATTCCTTATGCATTGAAGGGATAACACATAACATATGACAGGAGAATGAACTAACTGATCTGCTTGTTACACTGCTTTGAATACAAGAACTAAATCTTGCCTTTGTGCATTGAGGAGAAAACAAATCAGATATTTTGTTGCATAGCAATCCAACAAGAACTAACTCATCCGCTATGCCCTGAAGAGATAACACATAACACGCGGTGTTTCGATGAATTAACTAACTGATTCGTTATGCTTTGAGAGATAACACATAACATGTGCATTGCATTGCAGTAAGAGGAGGGAAGAGATAACACATGACAGCTGCTTGTTGCACTGCGTTGCATACGAGAATGAAATCTTTCCGCTGTGCATTGAAGAGAAAACAAATCACATATGCTTTTGCATTGCAATAAATACAAGAACTAAAAGTTTCGTTGCATTGCGTACAATGGGTAACTCATTACGCTCTGCATAGAAGAAATGAATATATCATATGTGCTGCTGCATTGCAACATGTAAGTTGCACTGTTTCCTTGCATTGTATACACGAACTAACGTATTTCTCATGCATTGAAGAGATAAGACATAACATGTGCATTGCAGTAACTTGATCCGTTGTGCAGTGAAGAAATAACATATGACAGGTGCTTGTTGCACTACAATGCATACAAGAACGAACTCTTTCCTTTGTACATTGAATAGAAAACAAATCACACATGCTTCTGCATTGCAATAAATACAAGAATTAACTGTTGCATTGTAATGCATACAAGAACTAACATGTAAGTTATGCACTGTTTCCTTGAATTGTATTCAAAAACGGACTTATTCCTTATGCATTGAAAAGATAACACATAATGTGCATTGCATTGCAGTAACTTGATCCGCTGTGCAGTGAAGAGATAACACATAACAGGTGCTTGCACTGCATTGCGTACAAAGACTAACATGTAAGTTATGCACTGTTTCCTTTAATTGTATCCAAAAACTGTCTTATTCGTTATGCATTGAAGAGATAATACATAACATGCGGTGTTGCGATGAATGAACTAACTGATCGTTACGCTTTGAGAGATAACATGTGCATTGCATTGCAGTAACTTAATCCTTTTTGCAGTGAAAAGATAACACGACACCTGCTTGTTGCACTGTGTTGCATACAAGAACTAAATCTTTCCCTTGTGCATCGAAGAGAAAACAAATCACATATACTTTTGCATTGCGATGAATACAAGAACTGTTTAGTTGCATTGCGTACAATAGTTAACTTAATACGTTGTGCATAGAAGAAATTAATATAACATGCTGCATTGCAAACATGTAAGTTATGCACTGTTTCCTTGCATTATATACAAAAACTAACTTATTTATTATGTATTAAAGCGAAAACACGTGGTGTTGCAATGAATGAACTAAAATGATATACCATATTTCGCTGTGCATTTAAAGAGCAGGTAAGCATGCAATGTTTCCTTGTGTTTGTATAAAAGAACAACTAAAATGATAACACATACCTAAACTAAAACTAAATAATTTCGTTTGTGCATTTAAGAGATAAGTCATAAGACATGTGCTTTTGCATTGCAATTGCATAACCTTATTGCGTTGTGCAGTGATGTATAATATGAGCTATGCACTGTTTACATACATTGTATACACAAATCAACTTATTTTGTTGTGTTGTTCAGTTAACACATAACACACGTGCTGTTGAAATGCATTGCATACAAAAACGAAATCCTTTGTGTACTGAAGAGAAAACATAACGTCCTGTTGCATTGCTATAAAACATTATCTTTCATTTGGTTTCTGCATTAAATACAGAAGTTCTGTTGCATTGCAATGCATACAAGTATAAACCTATATATATATAAACCTTGACTTGTATACAAGAACTATCTTATTCCGTTATACAATAAATACACAACACTTAACATTGCCGCTTTTGCATTGCAATGCATGCAATAACTAACCCATTTCTTGTACAGTATGTGCATTGCATGACATACAAGAATCCATTGTGCTGTGAAGAAATACACAACATATGTGCTGTTTTCGTTGCAGTATATAATAGAAATAGCTTATTCCGTTATGCATTGAACAGATATGCTGTTGCACTGCAGTTAATATAATAACATGAAATAAAGAATGAACGCATTTAGGTGTACATTGAAGAGATAGCACATAACGTATTTGCTCTTGCATTGTATTGCATTCATCAGCCACATAGTTGTCCATATGGCCCAAGAATACACGATCTTGAACTTTCTATAATGAATTATTGAAATTGAACTTTTTACCTACTGATTGCTTCTGATGTCACATAAGCCATAATGTAGTCCATATTTGAACGAATGAACATATTTCTGGCCAAAAAGTGCTTGAATTTGAACATTCAGTGCATACTCATTGATCCACTCTGATCTTACATGAGACATATATGAACCCATTTTAACCCACTGAATGTATTTCTGGCAAATTATTCCACGATCAAGAACTTTCTATACTGACTCACTGACTCCTTCTGATGAGAAGTCAACTACAGCATATTGCATATTTGACCTAATGGACACATTTATGGCCAATGAGTACTCGATCTTGAAATTTGTAGACATTATCATTGACTCCTTCTGACGGTTCTTCACCCATACAGAAGTTCATATTAGAACAATTGTACATATTTCTGGCAAATGAGTCCTTGATCATGAACTTTCTATACATACTCACTGACTCATTATAATACTTTAGCCATAGAGTATTGCATATTTGAACTAATGGACATATTTCTGGCAAATTAGTCCTTGATCAAGAATTTTCTATGTTATCTCATTGACTCCTTCTGTTGAAAAGTCAGCTATACTGTATTGCATATTTGACTTAATGGACATATATCTGGCCAAAGAGCACTCAGTTTAGAATTTGATATACATGACTCAGTCTAATGGTACTTTAGCCATAGAGTATTAAACTGAGTGCTCTTTGTCCAGATATATGTCCATTAAGTCAAATATGCAATACAGTATAGGTGACTTTTCAACAGGAGTCAATGAGATAACATAGAAAAGTACATGATCTTGAAATTTATATACTTGACTCACTCTGATGTTACTACAGACAGAGAGTAATGCATATTTGACCTAATGAACATATTTCTGGCAAATTAGTCTTCGATCATGAACTTTCTATACACACTCATTGACTCTTGATAATACTTCAGCCATAGAGTATTGCATATTTGAACTAATGGACATATTTCTGGCAAATTAGTCCTCGATCATGAACTTTCAATACTGACTCATTAACTCTTGATAATACTTCAGCCATAGAATATTGCATGTTTGACCTAATAGACATATTTCCGGCCAAAGAGCACTCGATCTTGAACTATTTATACATTATCATTGACTCCTTCTGATATTGCTTCACCCATACAGAAGTCCATATTAGACCAACTGAACATATTTCTGGCATATTAGTCTTTGATCTAGAACTTTCTATACTGACTCATCGACTAGTTCAGATGAAAAGTCAGCTATAATGTATTACATATTTGGCTTTATAGACATATTTCTGGCCAAAGAGTTCTCGAACTTGAACTTTTTACCTACTGATTACTTCTGATGTCACATAAGCCATAATGTAGTCAATAATTGAATGAATAAATATATTTCTGGCCCAAAAGTACTTGAAATTGAACATTCAGTACATACTCATTGGTTCACTTTGATCCTACATGAGCCATATATGAACCCATTTTAACCCACTGAATATATTTCTGGCAAATTAGTCTACGATCAAGAACATTCTATACTGACTCACTGACTCTTTCTGATGAAAAGTCAACTACAGCATATTGCATATTTGACCTAATGGACACATTTCTGGCCAAAGAGTACTCGATCTTGAACTTAATATAATGGACTCATTCTGATGTTACTTTAGACATAAAGTATTGATGTTTTGACCCAATGGAAATATTTCTGGCAAATCAGTCCTCGCTCATGAACATTCTATACATACTCATTGACTCTTGATAATACTTCAGCCAAAGAATATATTGCATGTTTGACCTAATGGACATATTTCTGGACAAGGAGCGCTCGATCTTGAACTTTTTATACATTATCATTGATTACTTCTGATGGTGCTTCACCTATACAGTAGTTCATATTAGACCAACTGAACATGTTTCTGGCAAATTAGTCCTCGATCATGAACTTTCAATACTGACTCCTTCATATGAAAAGTCAGCTATATTGTATTGCATATTTGCCTTAATCGACATATATCTGGCCAAAGAGTACTTGATCTTGAAATTTCTATACATGACTCACACTGGTGTTACTATCTATACTGACTCACTGACTCCTGATGAAAAGTCAGTAATAGCCTATTGTATATTTGACCTAATGGACATATTTCAGGCAAATTAGCTCTCGATCATAAACTTTCTATACATACTCATTGACTTTTTGTACATTATCATTGATTCATTCTGATGTTGCTTCACCTATACAGTAGTTCATATTAGACCAACTGAACATGTTTCTGGCAAATTAGTCCTCGATCATAAACATTCTATACATACTCATTGACTCTTGATAATACTTCAGCCATAGAATATTGCATGTTTGACCTAATGGACATATTTCTGGAAAAAGAGTACTCAAGCATGATATTTTTATACATTATTATCGACTACTTCTGATGTTACTTCACGCATACAGTAGTTCATATTAGACCAACTGTACATATTTCTGGGAAATTAGTCCATGATCATGAACTTTCAATACTGACTCATTGACTCCTTCATATGAAATGTCAGCTAGACTGTATTGCATATTTGCCTTAATGGACATATATCAAGCCAAAGAGTACATGATCTTGAAATTTCTATACATGACGCACTTTGATGTTACTATAGCCAGAGATTATTGCATATTTGACCTAATGGACATATTTCTGGCAAATTAGTCCTCGATCATGAACTTCCTATACATAATCATTGACTCTTGATAATACTTCAGCCATAGAATATTGCATGTTTGACCTAATGGACATATTTCTGGAAAAAGAGTACTCGAGCGTGATATTTTTATGCATTATTATCGACTACTTCTGATGTTACTTCACCCATACAGTAGTTCATATTAGACCAACTGAACACGTTTCTCGCAAATTAGTCCTCGATCATGAACTTTCAATACTGACTCATTGACTCCTTCATATGAAATGTCAGCTAGACTGTATTGCATATTTGCCTTAATGGACATACATCTGGCCAAAGAGTACATGATCTTGAAATTTCTATACATGACTCACTCTGATGTTACTACAGACAGAGAGTATTGCATATTTGACCTAATGGACATATTTCTGTCAAATTAGGCCTCGATCATGAACTTTCCATACATAATCATAGACTCTTGATATTTCTTCAGCCATAGAAGATTGCATGTTTGACCTAATGGACATATTTCTGGACAATGAGCACTCGATCTTGAACTTTTTATACATTATCATTGATTCCTTCTGATGTTACTTCACCCATACAGTAGTTCATATTAGACCAACTGAACATGTTTCTGGCAAATTAGTCCTCGATCATGAACTTTCAATACTGACTCATTGACTCCTTCATATGAAAAGTCAGCTATACTGTATTGCATATTTGCCTTAATGGACATATATCTGGCCAAAGAGTACTTGATCTTGAAATTTCTATACATGACTCACTCTGATGTTACTACAGCCAGAGAGTATTGCATATTTGAACTAATGGACATATTTCTGGCAAATTAGGCCTCGATCATGAACTTTCTATACATAATCATTGACACTTTATAGTTCTTCAGCCATAGAAGATTGCATGTTTGACCTAATGGACATATTTCTAGAAAAAGAGCACTCGAGCTTGATATTTTTATACATTATTATCGACTACTTCTGATGTTACTTCACCCATACAGAAGTCCATATTAGAACAACTGTACATATTTCTGGCAAATTAGTCCATGATCAAGAACTTTCTATACTGACTCACTGACTCCTGATGAAAAGTCAGCAATAGCCTATTGTATATTTGACCTAATGGATATATTTCTGGCAAATTAGCTCTCGATCATGAACATTCTATACATAATCATTGACTGTTGATAATACTTCAGCCATAGAATATTGCATGTTTGACCTAATGGGCATATTTCTGGAAAAAGAGCACTCAAGATTGATATTTTTATACATTATTATCGACTACTTCTGATGTTACTTCACCCATACAGTAGTTCATATTAGACCAACTGAACATGTTTCTGGCAAATTAGTCCTCGATCATGAACTTTCAATACTGACTCATTGACTCCTTCATATGAAAAATCAGCTATACTGTATTGCATATTTGCCTTAATGGACATATATCTGGCCAAAGAGTACTTGATCTTGAAATTTCTATACATGACTCACTCTGATGTTACTACAGACAGAGAGTATTGCATATTTGACCTAATGGACATATTTCTGGCAAATTAGGCCCCGATCATGAACTTTCTATACATAATCATTGACTCTTGATAATACTTCAGCCATAGAATATTGCATGTTTGACCTAATGAATATATGTCTGGAAAAAGAGTACTCGAGCGTGAAATATTTATACATTATTATCGACTCCTTCTGATGTTACTTCACCTATACAGAAGTCAATATTAGACCAACTGTACATATTTCTGGCAAATTAGTCCTTGATCAAGAACTTTCTATACTGACACATCGACTCCTTCAGCTGAAAAGTCAGCTATATTGTATTGCATATTTGACTTACTGGACTTATTTCTTGCCAAAGAGTACTCAACCTTCAACTCATTATATATAGTTATAGACTCCTTCTTATGTCACATTAGCCATACTGTAGTCCATATTTGACCTAATGAACATATTTCTAGCCCAAAAGTACTCAATGTTGATCTTTCAATACTGACTTACTGACTCTTGATGACAAATCAGTCATAGAATATTATATTTTTGAACTAATGAACATATTTCTAGCCCAAAACTACTTGATCTTGAACTTTTTATACATTATCATTGATTACTTCTGATGTTACTTCACTTATACAGAAGTTCATATTAGACCAACTGAACATATTTTTGGCAAATTAGTCCTTGATCAAGAATTTTCTGTACTATCTCATTGGCTCCTTCTGTTGAAAAGTCAGCTATACTGTATTGCATATTGGACTTAATGGACATATAATCTGGCCAAAGAGTACTCGAGCTTGAACTTTATATACTGGACTCATTCTGATGTTACTTTAGACATAAAGTATTGATATTTGAACTAATGGAAATATTTCTGGCAAATTAGTCCTCGATCATGAACATTCTATACATACTCATTGACTCTTGATAATACTTCAGCCATAGAATATATTGCATGTTTGACCTAATGGACTTATTTCTGGACAATGAGCGCTCGATCTTGAACTTTTTATACATTATCATTGATTCCTTCTGATGTTGCTTCACCCATACAGTAGTTCATATTAGACCAACTGAACATCTTTCTGGCAAATTAGTCCTCGATCATGAACTGTCAATACTGAATCATTGACTCCTTCAAATGAAAAGTCAGCTATACTGTATTGCATATTTGCCTTAATGGACATATATCTGGCCAAAGAGTACTTGATCTTGAAATTTCTATACATGACTCACTCTGATGTTAATATACCCAGAGATTATTGCATATTTGACCTAATGGACATATTTCTGGCAAATTAGTCCTCGATCATGAACTTCCTATACATAATCATTGACTCTTGATAATACTTCAGCCATAGAATATTGCATGTTTGACCTAATGGACATATTTCTGGAAAAAGAGTACTCAAGCATGATATTTTTATACATTATTATCGACTGCTTCTGATGTTACTTCACCCATACAGTAGTTCATATTAGACCAACTGTACATATTTCTGGGAAATTAGTCCATGATCAAGAACTTTCTATACTGACTCACTGACTCCTTCTAATGAAAAGTCAGCAATAGCATATTGTATTTTTGACCTAATGGACTTATTTCTGGCAAATTAGTTCTCGATCATGAACTTTCAGTACTGACTCATTGACTCCTTCATATGAAAAGTCAGCTACACTGTATTGTATATTTGCTTTAATGGACATATATCTGGCCAAAGAGTACTTTATCTTGAAATTTCTATACATGACTCACTCTGATGTTACTACAGCCAGAGAGTATTGCATATTTGACCTAATGGAAACATTTCTGGTAAATTAGTCATCGATCATGAACATTCTATACATACTCATAGACTCTTGATAATACTTCAGCCATAGAAGATTGCATGTTTGACCTAATGGACATATTTCCGGCCAAAGAGCACTCGATCTTGAACTTTATATACTGGACTCATTCTGATGTTACTTTAGACACAAAGTATTGCATATTTGACCTAATGGAAATATTTCTGGTAAAATTAGTCATCGATCATGAACATTCTATACATACTCATTGACTCTTGATAATACTTCAGCCATAGAATATATTGCATGTTTCACCTAATGGACATATTTCTGGACAATGAGCGCTCGATCTTGAACTTTTTATACATTATCATTGATTCCTTCTGATGTTACTTCACCCATACAGTAGTTCATATTAGACCAACTGAACATGTTTCTGGCAAATTAGTCCTCGATCATGAACTTTCAATACTGACTCATTGACTCCTTCATATGAAATGTCAGCTAGACTGTATTGCATATTTGCCTTAATGGACATATATCAAGCCAAAGAGTACATGATCTTGAAATTTCTATACATGACGCACTTTGATGTTACTATAGCCAGAGATTATTGCATATTTGACCTAATGGACATATTTCTGGCAAATTAGTCCTCGATCATGAACTTCCTATACATAATCATTGACTCTTGATAATACTTCAGCCATAGAATATTGCATGTTTGACCTAATGGACATATTTCTGGAAAAAGAGTACTCGAGCGTGATATTTTTATACATTATTATCGACTACTTCTGATGTTACTTCACCCATACAGTAGTTCATATTAGACCAACTGAACACGTTTTTCGCAAATTAGTCCTCGATCATGAACTTTCAATACTGACTCATTGACTCCTTCATATGAAATGTCAGCTAGACTGTATTGCATATTTGCCTTAATGGACATATTCTTGCCAAAGAGTACTCAACCTTCAACTCATTATATATAGTTATAGACTCCTTCTTATGTCACATTAGCCATACTGTAGTCCATATTTGACCTAATGAACATATTTCTAGCCCAAAAGAACTCAATGTTGATCTTTCAATACTGACTTACTGACTCTTGATTACAAATCAGTCATAGAATATTATATTTTTGACCTAATGAACATATTTCTAGCCCAAAACTACTTGATCTTGAACTTTTTATACATTATCATTGATTACTTCTGATGTTACTTCACTTATACAGAAGTTCATATTAGACCAACTAAACATATTTTTGGCAAATTAGTCCTTGATCAAGAATTTTCTGTACTATCTCATTGGCTCCTTCTGTTGAAAAGTCAGCTATACTGTATTGCATATTGGACTTAATGGACATATAATCTGGCCAAAGAGTACTCGAGCTTGAACTTTATATACTGGACTCATTCTGATGTTACTTTAGACATAAAGTATTGATATTTGAACTAATGGAAATATTTCTGGCAAATTAGTCCTCGGTCATGAACATTCTATACATACTCATTGACTCTTGATAATACTTCAGCCATAGAATATATTGCATGTTTGACCTAATGGACTTATTTCTGGACAATGAGCGCTCGATCTTGAACTTTTTATACATTATCATTGATTCCTTCTGATGTTGCTTCACCCATACAGTAGTTCATATTAGACCAACTGAACATCTTTCTGGCAAATTAGTCCTCGATCATGAACTGTCAATACTGAATCATTGACTCCTTCATATGAAAAGTCAGCTATACTGCATTGCATATTTGCCTTAATGGACATATATCTGGCCAAAGAGTACTTGATCTTGAAATTTCTATACATGACTCACTCTGATGTTAATATACCCAGAGATTATTGCATATTTGACCTAATGGACATATTTCTGGCAAATTAGTCCTCGATCATGAACTTCCTATACATAATCATTGACTCTTGATAATACTTCAGCCATAGAATATTGCATGTTTGACCTAATGGACATATTTCTGGAAAAAGAGTACTCAAGCATGATATTTTTATACATTATTATCGACTACTTCTGATGTTACTTCACCCATACAGTAGTTCATATTAGACCAACTGTACATATTTCTGGGAAATTAGTCCATGATCAAGAACTTTCTATACTGACTCACTGACTCCTTCTAATGAAAACTCAGCAATAGCATATTGTATTTTTGACCTAATGGACATATTTCTGGCAAATTATTTCTCGATCATGAACTTTCAATACTGACTCATTGACTCTTGATAATCCTTCAGCCATAGAATATTGCATGTTTGACCTAATGGACAGACATGTTTCTGGCAAATTAGTCTTCGATTATGAACTTTCAGTACTGACTCATTGACTCCTTCATATGAAAAGTCAGCTATACTGTATTGTATATTTGCTTTAATGGACATATATCTGGCCAAAGAGTACTTGATCTTGAAATTTCTATACATGACTCACTCTGATGTTACTACAGCCAGAGAGTATTGCATATTTGACCTAATGGAAACATTTCTGGTAAATTAGTCATCGATCATGAACATTCTATACATACTCATTGACTCTTGATAATACTTCAGCCATAGAATATTGCATGTTTGACCTAATGGACATATTTCCGGCCAAAGAGCACTCGATCTTGAACTTTATATACTGGACTCATTCTGATGTTACTTTAGACACAAAGTATTGCATATTTGACCTAATGGAAATATTTCTGGTAAAATTAGTCATCGATCATGAACAATTTCTGGCAAATTAGGCCTCAATCATGAACTTTCTATACATAATCATTGACTCTTTATAGTTCCTCAGCCAAAGAAGATTGCATGTTTGACCTAATGGACATATTTCTAGAAAAAGAGCACTCGAGCTTGATATTTTTATACATTATTATCGACTACTTCTGATGTTACTTCACCCATACAGAAGTCCATATTAGACCAACTGTACATATTTCTGGCAAATTAGTCCATGATCAAGAACTTTCTATACTGACTCACTGACTCCTGATGAAAAGTCAGCAATATCCTATTGTATATTTGACCTAATGGACATATATCTGGCAAATTAGCTCTCAATCATGAACTTTCTATACATACTCATTGACTCTTGATAATGCTTCAGTCATAGAGTATTGCATATTTGACCCAATGGATATATTTCTGGCAAACTAGTCCTCGATTATGAACTTTCAATACTGACTCATTGACTCTTGATAATACTTCAGCCATAGAATATTGCATGTTTGACCTAATGGACATATTTCCGGCCAAAGAGCAGTCGATCTTCAACTTTTTCATACATTATCTTTGACTCCTTCTGATGTTACTTCACCTATACAGAAGTCAATATTAGATCAACTGTACATATTTCTGGCAAAGTAGTTTTTGATCAAGAATTTTCTATACTGACTCATCGTCAAGTCAGCTATATTGTATTGCATATTTGACTTACTGGACATATATCTGGCCAAAGAGTACTTGATCTTGAACTTCATATACTGGACTCATTCTGATGTTACTTTAGACATAAAGTATTGCATATTTGACCTAATGGAAATTTTTCTGGCAAATTAGTACTCGATCTTGAACTTTTAATACATAGTCAATGACTCACTCTGATGTTACATCAGCCATATATGAAGCCATTTTTGACCTACTGAACAAAGTTCTGGCAACTTAGTCCTCGATGGTGAACTTTCTATACAGACTCACTGACTCCTTCTGATGTAACATAAGACAGACAGTAGTCCATATTTGACCCAATTAACATATTTCTGGCCAAAGAGTACTCAATATTGAACTTTTTCTACATTACTTTTGACTCCTTATGATGTTACGTCACCCATTCAGAAGTCCATATCAGACCCACTGAACGTATTTCTGGCAAAGTAGTCCTCAATCAGGAACTTTCTTTACTGACTCATTGACTCCTTCTGATGTAATATCATACAGACAGTAGTCTATATTTGACCTAATCAACATATTTCTGGACCAAGACTACTCGATCTTTAACTTTTTATACATACTCAGCCATACAGAAGTCCATATTAGATCTACTTAATTTTTTTATGTCCCATAAGTCCTTGATCATGAACTGTCTATACATGCTCATTGCCTCACTCTGACGTTACTTCAGCAATATTATGAGCCCATTTTTAACCTACTGAACATAATTCTGGCAAATTAGTCCTTGTTCATGAACTTTCTATACAGACTCATTGACTCCTTCTGATGTTACATCAGACAGACTGTAGTCTATATTGGACCTAAAGAACATATTTCTGGCTCTAAAGCACTTGAACTTGAACTTTCAATACATTCCATACTAAACCTTCTTATTTTTTTTTGTCTGAATAGTCCTCCATCATGAATATTCTATACATTCTCTTTGCTGCATTCTAATGTTACTCTTTGGCCAAGAATATGCTTAGTAGGTGAAATATGACTTCTGCATGGCTGATGAAACATCTGCTGGATTTCTTCGAGAGTGTATGGAAAGTTCATGTTCAGGGACTCTTTGGCCAGAAATATTTTCAGTTGTTCAAAAATGGACTACTGTCTGTCTTATGTCACATTAAAAGGAGTCAATAAGTGTGTAAAGAAATTTAGAGATTGAGTACTCTTTGGCCAGAAATATGTTCAATAGGTCAAATATAGACTTCTGTATGGCTGATGCAACATCTGAACGAGTCATTGATAATGTATTTTAAGTTCATGTTCAGTGACTCTCTGGCCAGAAATATTTTTAGTTGTTCAAATATGGACTTCTGATGATGTCAAATCAGAAGGAGTCTATGAGTACAAAAATTTCAAGATTGATTACTCTTGGGCCAGAAATATGTTCACTTATTCAAATATGGACTTCTGTCTGGCTGATGTAAGATCCGAAGGAGTCTTTGAGAATGTATATAGTAATTTCTTGTTCAGGGAATCTTTAGCCAGAAATATGTTCAGTTTGTCAAATATGGACTACTGTCTGTCTGATGTAACATCAGAACGAGTCAATAAGTGTGTATAGAAAGTTCAAGATCCAGTACTCTTTGGCCAGAATTTTGTTCAGTAGGTCAAATATGTACTTCTGAATAGCTGATGTAACACAAGAAAGAGGCAATGAGTACATATAGAAAGTTCAGGATCAAGTACTTTTTGGCCAGAAATATATTCAGTTGGTCAAATGTGGACTTCTTTATGGCTGATTAAGATCAGAAGGAGTCTATGATTATGTATAGTAAGTTGATGTTCAGGGTCTCTTTGGCCAGAAAGGTGTTCTGTTGGTCAAATATGGACTTGTGTATTGACGATGTAATATCAAAATGAGTCTAAGAGTATGTATACAAAGTTCAAAATCGAGTACTCTTGGGCCAGAAATATGTTCACTTGGTCAAATATGGACTTCTGTATGGCTGATTTAACATTGGAAGGATTCTGTAAGAATGTATGTTTATTTTCAGAGACTCTATAGCCAGAAATATGTCCAGTTTATCAAATATTGAACTACAATATTGCTGATTTAATGATTAATTAATGACTCCTTCTGTATGGCTGATAACATCCGAAAGGGGCAAAAAGAATGTATAGTTCAAGATCGAGTATTATTTGGCCAAGAAAAGTGTTCTGTTGGTCAAATATGGATTTCTATATGGCTGATGTGACATCAAAAGTCTTCAATGAGAATATGTAAAAAGTTCAATATCAATACTGTTTGGTCAAAAACATGTTCTGTCAGCCAAATATGGCTACTGATCTAACCTTAGATGGAGTCAGTGGGTATGTATGGAGAGTTCAAGATCGAGTTAGGGCCAGAAATATGCTCGCAATGTCAAATATGAACTACTGTCTGTCTGATGTAACAATATTAATTAACAATTAATATAACATATGTGCTGTTGCATTGCTGTTGTTTCCTTGAATTGTATCCAAAAACTGACGAATTCAAGTGCATTAAAGAACTAATACATAATATTTGCGATGTTGCGATGAATGAAATAACTGATCCGTTATGCTTTGAGAGCTAACACATAACGTGTATTGCATTGCAGTAACTTAATCCGTTTTGCAGGGAAGAGATAATACATGTTGCACTGCGCTGCATACAAGAACTAAATCTTTACTTTGCGCATTGAAGAGAAAACAAAACACATATGCTGTTGCATTGCAACCCATCTAGAACTAACTGTTTCATTGCATTGCGTACAATATTAACTCATTACGCTGTGCATAGAAGAAATTAATATAACATATGTGCTGTTGCATTGCTGTTGCATGCTGTTGCATCTCTCAAAATTTGTTTTCTTTTCAATGCACAAAAGAAACATTTAGTTCTTGCATGCAACGCAGTGCAGCAAGTAGCTGTCATGTGTTACCTGTTGTGTTGCGATGAATTAACAAACTCATCCGTTATGCTTTGAAGAGATAACATATAACGTGTGCATTGCAATAACTTGATCCATTGCGCAGTGAAGAGATAACATATAAGAGGTGCGTGTTGCACTGCATTGCATACAAGAACAAACTCTTTCCTTTGTGCATTGAAGATAAAACAAATCACACATGCTTTTGCATTTTAATGCATACAAGACCTATCAATGTAAGTTATGCACTGTTGCCTTGAATTGTATCCAAAAACTGACGTATTCCATATGCATTAAAGAGATAATACATAACATATGCGATGTTGCTGAATGAAATAACTGATCCGTTATGTTTTGAGAGCTAAAACATAACGTGTATTGCATTGCAGTAACTTAATCCGTTTTGCAGGGAAGAGATAATACATGTTGTGTAACATGTACAACAGCTGCTTGTTACACTTCGTTGAATACAAGAACTAAATCTTTCCTTTGTGCATTGAAGGGAAAACAAATCACACATATGCTTTTGCATTGCAATAAATACAAGAGCTAAGATGTGAGTTATCCAGTTTCCTTAAATTGTATCCAAAAACTGACGAATTCAAGTGCATTGAAGAACTAATACCTAACATTTGCTATGTTGCGATGAATGAAATGACTGATCCTTATGCTTTGAGAGCTAACACATAACGTTTATTGCATTGCAGTAACTTAATCCGTTTTGCAGGGAAGAGATAATACATGTTGCACTGCGTTGCGTACAAGAACTAAATCTGTACTTTGTGTATTGAAGAGAAAACAAAACACATATGCTGTTGCATTGCAATCATTCAAGAACTAACTGTTTCATTGCACTGCGTACAATATTTAACTTATTACGCTGTGCATAGAAGAAATTAATATAACATATGTGCTGTTTGCATTGCTGTTGCATCTCTCAAAATTTGTTTCCTTTTCAATGCACAAAGGAAAGATTTAGTTCTTGCATGCAACGCAGTGCAGCAAGTAGCTGTCATGTGTTAATCCTGTTGCGATGAATTAACAAACTCATCCGTTATGCTTTGAAGATATAACATATAACATGTGCATTGCAACAACTTGATCCATTGCGTAGTGAAGAGACAACATATAAGAGGAGTTTGTTGCACTGCATTGCATACAAGAACGAACTCTTTCCTTTGTGCACTGAAGACAAAACAAATCACATATGCTTTTGCATTGCAATAAATACAAGAATTATCTGTTGCACTTCAATGCATACAAGACCTAACATGTAAGTTATGCACTGTTGGCTTGAATTGTATTCAAAAACTGACGTATTCCATATGCATTAAAGAAATATACATAACATATGCGATGTTGCTGAATGAACTAACTGGTCCGTTATGTTTTGAGAGCTAAAACATAACGTGTATTGCATTGCAGTAACTTAATCCGTTTTGCAGGGAAGAGATAATACATGTTGCACTGAGTTGCATACAAGAACGAACTCTTTCCTTTGTGCACTGAAGACAAAACAAATCACATATGCTTTTGCATTGCAGTAAATACAAGAACTGTTGCATTTTAATGCATACAAGACCTAACATGTAAGTTATGCACTGTTGCCTTGAATTGTATCCAAAAACTGACGTATTCCATATGCATTAAAGAGATAATACATAACATATGCGATGTTGCGATGAATTAACTAACTGATCCGTTAAGCTTTGAGAGCTAACACATAACGTGCATTACATTTGCAGTAACTTAATCCGTTTTGCAGGGAAGAGATAACACATGTTGCACTGCGTTACATACAAAAACTAAATCTTTGTGCATTGAAGAGAAAACAAATCACATATGCTGTTGTATTGCATCAAGAACTGTTTCATTGAATTTCGTACAATTGTTAACTTATTACGCTGTGCATAGAAGAATTAATATAACATATGTGCTGCTGCATTACAACATGTAAGTTGCACTCATTCTTTGCATTGCAAAAACTTTGCATTGTGCACTGAAGACAAAACAAATCACATATGCTTTTGCATTGCAATCCATCAAGAATTAACTCATCCGCTATGCACTTGAAGGGATAACACACAACGTGTGCATTGCATTGCAGTAACTTGATTCGTTGTGCAGTGAAGAGATAACACATGACAGGTATGCTTTGAGAGATAACGCATAACATGTGCATTGCACTGCAATAACTTAGTCCGTTGTGCAGGGAAGAGATAACACATGACAGCTGCTTGTTACACTGCGTTGAATACAAGAACTAAATCTTTCCTTTGTGCACTGAAGACAAAACAAATCACATATGCTTTTGCATTGCAATAAATACAAGAACTATCTGTTGCACTTCAATGCATACAAGACCTAACATGTAAGTTATGCACTGTTGGCTTGAATTGTATTCAAAAACTGACGTATTCCATATGCATTAAAGAAATATACATAACATATGCGATGTTGCTGAATGAACTAACTGATCCGTTATGTTTTGAGAGCTAAAACATAACGTGTATTGCATTGCAGTAACTTAATCCGTTTTGCAGGGAAGAGATAATACATGTTGTGTAACATGTACAACAGCTGCTTGTTACACTTCGTTGAATACAAGAACTAAATCTTTCCTTTGTGCATTGAAGGGAAAACAAATCACACATATGCTTTTGCATTGCAATAAATACAAGAGCTAAGATGTGAGTTATCCAGTTTCCTTAAATTGTATCCAAAAACTGACGAATTCAAGTGCATTGAAGAACTAATACCTAACATTTGCTATGTTGCGATGAATGAAATGACTGATCCTTATGCTTTGAGAGCTAACACATAACGTTTATTGCATTGCAGTAACTTAATCCGTTTTGCAGGGAAGAGATAATACATGTTGCACTGCGTTGCGTACAAGAACTAAATCTGTACTTTGTGTATTGAAGAGAAAACAAAACACATATGCTGTTGCATTGCAATCATTCAAGAACTAACTGTTTCATTGCACTGCGTACAATATTTAACTTATTACGCTGTGCATAGAAGAAATTAATATAACATATGTGCTGTTTGCATTGCTGTTGCATCTCTCAAAATTTGTTTCCTTTTCAATGCACAAAGGAAAGATTTAGTTCTTGCATGCAACGCAGTGCAGCAAGTAGCTGTCATGTGTTAATCCTGTTGCGATGAATTAACAAACTCATCCGTTATGCTTTGAAGATATAACATATAACATGTGCATTGCAACAACTTGATCCATTGCGTAGTGAAGAGACAACATATAAGAGGAGTTTGTTGCACTGCATTGCATACAAGAACGAACTCTTTCCTTTGTGCACTGAAGACAAAACAAATCACATATGCTTTTGCATTGCAGTAAATACAAGAACTGTTGCATTTTAATGCATACAAGACCTAACATGTAAGTTATGCACTGTTGCCTTGAATTGTATCCAAAAACTGACGTATTCCATATGCATTAAAGAGATAATACATAACATATGCGATGTTGCGATGAATTAACTAACTGATCCGTTATGTTTTGAGAGCTAACACATAACGTGCATTACATTTGCAGTAACTTAATCCGTTTTGCAGGGAAGAGATAACACATGTTGCACTGCGTTACATACAAAAACTAAATCTTTGTGCATTGAAGAGAAAACAAATCACATATGCTGTTGTATTGCATCAAGAACTGTTTCATTGCATTTCGTACAATTGTTAACTTATTACGCTGTGCATAGAAGAATTAATATAACATATGTGCTGCTGCATTACAACATGTAAGTTGCACTCATTCTTTGCATTGCAAAAACTTTGCATTGTGCACTGAAGACAAAACAAATCACATATGCTTTTGCATTGCAATCCATCAAGAATGAACTCATCCGCTATGCACTTGAAGGGATAACACACAACATGTGCATTGCATTGCAGTATCTTGATTCGTTGTGCAGTGAAGAGATAACACATGACAGGTATGCTTTGAGAGATAACGCATAACATGTGCATTGCACTGCAATAACTTAGTCCGTTGTGCAGGGAAGAGATAACACATGACAGCTGCTTGTTACACTGCGTTGAATACAAGAACGAACTCTTTCCTTTGTGCACTGAAGACAAAACAAATCACATATGCTTTTGCATTGCAATAAATACAAGAACTATCTGTTGCACTTCAATGCATACAAGACCTAACATGTAAGTTATGCACTGTTGCCTTGAATTGTATTCAAAAACTGACGTATTCCATATGCATTAAAGAAATATACATAACATATGCGATTTTGCTGAATGAACTAACTGATCCGTTATGTTTTGAGAGCTAAAACATAACGTGTATTGCATTGCAGTAACTTAATCCGTTTTGCAGGGAAGAGATAATACATGTTGTGTAACATGTACAACAGCTGCTTATTACACTTCGTTGAATACAAGAACTAAATCTTTCCTTTGTGCATTGAAGGGAAAACAAATCACACATATGCTTTTGCATTGCAATAAATACAAGAGCTAAGATGTGAGTTATCCAGTTTCCTTAAATTGTATCCAAAAACTGACGAATTCAAGTGCATTGAAGAACTAATACCTAACATTTGCTATGTTGCGATGAATGAAATGACTGATCCTTATGCTTTGAGAGCTAACACATAACGTTTATTGCATTGCAGTAACTTAATCCGTTTTGCAGGGAAGAGATAATACATGTTGCACTGCGTTGCGTACAAGAACTAAATCTGTACTTTGTGTATTGAAGAGAAAACAAAACACATATGCTGTTGCATTGCAATCATTCAAGAACTAACTGTTTCATTGCACTGCGTACAATATTTAACTTATTACGCTGTGCATAGAAGAAATTAATATAACATATGTGCTGTTTGCATTGCTGTTGCATCTCTCAAAATTTGTTTCCTTTTCAATGCACAAAGGAAAGATTTAGTTCTTGCATGCAACGCAGTGCAGCAAGTAGCTGTCATGTGTTAATCCTGTTGCGATGAATTAACAAACTCATCCGTTATGCTTTGAAGATATAACATATAACATGTGCATTGCAACAACTTGATCCATTGCGTAGTGAAGAGACAACATATAAGAGGAGTTTGTTGCACTGCATTGCATACAAGAACGAACTCTTTCCTTTGTGCACTGAAGACAAAACAAATCACATATGCTTTTGCATTGCAATAAATACAAGAATTATCTGTTGCACTTCAATGCATACAAGACCTAACATGTAAGTTATGCACTGTTGGCTTGAATTGTATTCAAAAACTGACGTATTCCATATGCATTAAAGAAATATACATAACATATGCGATGTTGCTGAATGAACTAACTGGTCCGTTATGTTTTGAGAGCTAAAACATAACGTGTATTGCATTGCAGTAACTTAATCCGTTTTGCAGGGAAGAGATAATACATGTTGCACTGAGTTGCATACAAGAACGAACTCTTTCCTTTGTGCACTGAAGACAAAACAAATCACATATGCTTTTGCATTGCAGTAAATACAAGAACTGTTGCATTTTAATGCATACAAGACCTAACATGTAAGTTATGCACTGTTGCCTTGAATTGTATCCAAAAACTGACGTATTCCATATGCATTAAAGAGATAATACATAACATATGCGATGTTGCGATGAATTAACTAACTGATCCGTTAAGCTTTGAGAGCTAACACATAACGTGCATTACATTTGCAGTAACTTAATCCGTTTTGCAGGGAAGAGATAACACATGTTGCACTGCGTTACATACAAAAACTAAATCTTTGTGCATTGAAGAGAAAACAAATCACATATGCTGTTGTATTGCATCAAGAACTGTTTCATTGAATTTCGTACAATTGTTAACTTATTACGCTGTGCATAGAAGAATTAATATAACATATGTGCTGCTGCATTACAACATGTAAGTTGCACTCATTCTTTGCATTGCAAAAACTTTGCATTGTGCACTGAAGACAAAACAAATCACATATGCTTTTGCATTGCAATCCATCAAGAATTAACTCATCCGCTATGCACTTGAAGGGATAACACACAACGTGTGCATTGCATTGCAGTAACTTGATTCGTTGTGCAGTGAAGAGATAACACATGACAGGTATGCTTTGAGAGATAACGCATAACATGTGCATTGCACTGCAATAACTTAGTCCGTTGTGCAGGGAAGAGATAACACATGACAGCTGCTTGTTACACTGCGTTGAATACAAGAACTAAATCTTTCCTTTGTGCACTGAAGACAAAACAAATCACATATGCTTTTGCATTGCAATAAATACAAGAACTATCTGTTGCACTTCAATGCATACAAGACCTAACATGTAAGTTATGCACTGTTGGCTTGAATTGTATTCAAAAACTGACGTATTCCATATGCATTAAAGAAATATACATAACATATGCGATGTTGCTGAATGAACTAACTGATCCGTTATGTTTTGAGAGCTAAAACATAACGTGTATTGCATTGCAGTAACTTAATCCGTTTTGCAGGGAAGAGATAATACATGTTGTGTAACATGTACAACAGCTGCTTGTTACACTTCGTTGAATACAAGAACTAAATCTTTCCTTTGTGCATTGAAGGGAAAACAAATCACACATATGCTTTTGCATTGCAATAAATACAAGAGCTAAGATGTGAGTTATCCAGTTTCCTTAAATTGTATCCAAAAACTGACGAATTCAAGTGCATTGAAGAACTAATACCTAACATTTGCTATGTTGCGATGAATGAAATGACTGATCCTTATGCTTTGAGAGCTAACACATAACGTTTATTGCATTGCAGTAACTTAATCCGTTTTGCAGGGAAGAGATAATACATGTTGCACTGCGTTGCGTACAAGAACTAAATCTGTACTTTGTGTATTGAAGAGAAAACAAAACACATATGCTGTTGCATTGCAATCATTCAAGAACTAACTGTTTCATTGCACTGCGTACAATATTTAACTTATTACGCTGTGCATAGAAGAAATTAATATAACATATGTGCTGTTTGCATTGCTGTTGCATCTCTCAAAATTTGTTTCCTTTTCAATGCACAAAGGAAAGATTTAGTTCTTGCATGCAACGCAGTGCAGCAAGTAGCTGTCATGTGTTAATCCTGTTGCGATGAATTAACAAACTCATCCGTTATGCTTTGAAGATATAACATATAACATGTGCATTGCAACAACTTGATCCATTGCGTAGTGAAGAGACAACATATAAGAGGAGTTTGTTGCACTGCATTGCATACAAGAACGAACTCTTTCCTTTGTGCACTGAAGACAAAACAAATCACATATGCTTTTGCATTGCAGTAAATACAAGAACTGTTGCATTTTAATGCATACAAGACCTAACATGTAAGTTATGCACTGTTGCCTTGAATTGTATCCAAAAACTGACGTATTCCATATGCATTAAAGAGATAATACATAACATATGCGATGTTGCGATGAATTAACTAACTGATCCGTTAAGCTTTGAGAGCTAACACATAACGTGCATTACATTTGCAGTAACTTAATCCGTTTTGCAGGGAAGAGATAACACATGTTGCACTGCGTTACATACAAAAACTAAATCTTTGTGCATTGAAGAGAAAACAAATCACATATGCTGTTGTATTGCATCAAGAACTGTTTCATTGCATTTCGTACAATTGTTAACTTATTACGCTGTGCATAGAAGAATTAATATAACATATGTGCTGCTGCATTACAACATGTAAGTTGCACTCATTCTTTGCATTGCAAAAACTTTGCATTGTGCACTGAAGACAAAACAAATCACATATGCTTTTGCATTGCAATCCATCAAGAATGAACTCATCCGCTATGCACTTGAAGGGATAACACACAACATGTGCATTGCATTGCAGTATCTTGATTCGTTGTGCAGTGAAGAGATAACACATGACAGGTATGCTTTGAGAGATAACGCATAACATGTGCATTGCACTGCAATAACTTAGTCCGTTGTGCAGGGAAGAGATAACACATGACAGCTGCTTGTTACACTGCGTTGAATACAAGAACGAACTCTTTCCTTTGTGCACTGAAGACAAAACAAATCACATATGCTTTTGCATTGCAATAAATACAAGAACTATCTGTTGCACTTCAATGCATACAAGACCTAACATGTAAGTTATGCACTGTTGCCTTGAATTGTATTCAAAAACTGACGTATTCCATATGCATTAAAGAAATATACATAACATATGCGATTTTGCTGAATGAACTAACTGATCCGTTATGTTTTGAGAGCTAAAACATAACGTGTATTGCATTGCAGTAACTTAATCCGTTTTGCAGGGAAGAGATAATACATGTTGTGTAACATGTACAACAGCTGCTTATTACACTTCGTTGAATACAAGAACTAAATCTTTCCTTTGTGCATTGAAGGGAAAACAAATCACACATATGCTTTTGCATTGCAATAAATACAAGAGCTAAGATGTGAGTTATCCAGTTTCCTTAAATTGTATCCAAAAACTGACGAATTCAAGTGCATTGAAGAACTAATACCTAACATTTGCTATGTTGCGATGAATGAAATGACTGATCCTTATGCTTTGAGAGCTAACACATAACGTTTATTGCATTGCAGTAACTTAATCCGTTTTGCAGGGAAGAGATAATACATGTTGCACTGCGTTGCGTACAAGAACTAAATCTGTACTTTGTGTATTGAAGAGAAAACAAAACACATATGCTGTTGCATTGCAATCATTCAAGAACTAACTGTTTCATTGCACTGCGTACAATATTTAACTTATTACGCTGTGCATAGAAGAAATTAATATAACATATGTGCTGTTTGCATTGCTGTTGCATCTCTCAAAATTTGTTTCCTTTTCAATGCACAAAGGAAAGATTTAGTTCTTGCATGCAACGCAGTGCAGCAAGTAGCTGTCATGTGTTAATCCTGTTGCGATGAATTAACAAACTCATCCGTTATGCTTTGAAGATATAACATATAACATGTGCATTGCAACAACTTGATCCATTGCGTAGTGAAGAGACAACATATAAGAGGAGTTTGTTGCACTGCATTGCATACAAGAACGAACTCTTTCCTTTGTGCACTGAAGACAAAACAAATCACATATGCTTTTGCATTGCAATAAATACAAGAATTATCTGTTGCACTTCAATGCATACAAGACCTAACATGTAAGTTATGCACTGTTGGCTTGAATTGTATTCAAAAACTGACGTATTCCATATGCATTAAAGAAATATACATAACATATGCGATGTTGCTGAATGAACTAACTGGTCCGTTATGTTTTGAGAGCTAAAACATAACGTGTATTGCATTGCAGTAACTTAATCCGTTTTGCAGGGAAGAGATAATACATGTTGCACTGAGTTGCATACAAGAACGAACTCTTTCCTTTGTGCACTGAAGACAAAACAAATCACATATGCTTTTGCATTGCAGTAAATACAAGAACTGTTGCATTTTAATGCATACAAGACCTAACATGTAAGTTATGCACTGTTGCCTTGAATTGTATCCAAAAACTGACGTATTCCATATGCATTAAAGAGATAATACATAACATATGCGATGTTGCGATGAATTAACTAACTGATCCGTTAAGCTTTGAGAGCTAACACATAACGTGCATTACATTTGCAGTAACTTAATCCGTTTTGCAGGGAAGAGATAACACATGTTGCACTGCGTTACATACAAAAACTAAATCTTTGTGCATTGAAGAGAAAACAAATCACATATGCTGTTGTATTGCATCAAGAACTGTTTCATTGAATTTCGTACAATTGTTAACTTATTACGCTGTGCATAGAAGAATTAATATAACATATGTGCTGCTGCATTACAACATGTAAGTTGCACTCATTCTTTGCATTGCAAAAACTTTGCATTGTGCACTGAAGACAAAACAAATCACATATGCTTTTGCATTGCAATCCATCAAGAATTAACTCATCCGCTATGCACTTGAAGGGATAACACACAACGTGTGCATTGCATTGCAGTAACTTGATTCGTTGTGCAGTGAAGAGATAACACATGACAGGTATGCTTTGAGAGATAACGCATAACATGTGCATTGCACTGCAATAACTTAGTCCGTTGTGCAGGGAAGAGATAACACATGACAGCTGCTTGTTACACTGCGTTGAATACAAGAACTAAATCTTTCCTTTGTGCACTGAAGACAAAACAAATCACATATGCTTTTGCATTGCAATAAATACAAGAACTATCTGTTGCACTTCAATGCATACAAGACCTAACATGTAAGTTATGCACTGTTGGCTTGAATTGTATTCAAAAACTGACGTATTCCATATGCATTAAAGAAATATACATAACATATGCGATGTTGCTGAATGAACTAACTGATCCGTTATGTTTTGAGAGCTAAAACATAACGTGTATTGCATTGCAGTAACTTAATCCGTTTTGCAGGGAAGAGATAATACATGTTGTGTAACATGTACAACAGCTGCTTGTTACACTTCGTTGAATACAAGAACTAAATCTTTCCTTTGTGCATTGAAGGGAAAACAAATCACACATATGCTTTTGCATTGCAATAAATACAAGAGCTAAGATGTGAGTTATCCAGTTTCCTTAAATTGTATCCAAAAACTGACGAATTCAAGTGCATTGAAGAACTAATACCTAACATTTGCTATGTTGCGATGAATGAAATGACTGATCCTTATGCTTTGAGAGCTAACACATAACGTTTATTGCATTGCAGTAACTTAATCCGTTTTGCAGGGAAGAGATAATACATGTTGCACTGCGTTGCGTACAAGAACTAAATCTGTACTTTGTGTATTGAAGAGAAAACAAAACACATATGCTGTTGCATTGCAATCATTCAAGAACTAACTGTTTCATTGCACTGCGTACAATATTTAACTTATTACGCTGTGCATAGAAGAAATTAATATAACATATGTGCTGTTTGCATTGCTGTTGCATCTCTCAAAATTTGTTTCCTTTTCAATGCACAAAGGAAAGATTTAGTTCTTGCATGCAACGCAGTGCAGCAAGTAGCTGTCATGTGTTAATCCTGTTGCGATGAATTAACAAACTCATCCGTTATGCTTTGAAGATATAACATATAACATGTGCATTGCAACAACTTGATCCATTGCGTAGTGAAGAGACAACATATAAGAGGAGTTTGTTGCACTGCATTGCATACAAGAACGAACTCTTTCCTTTGTGCACTGAAGACAAAACAAATCACATATGCTTTTGCATTGCAGTAAATACAAGAACTGTTGCATTTTAATGCATACAAGACCTAACATGTAAGTTATGCACTGTTGCCTTGAATTGTATCCAAAAACTGACGTATTCCATATGCATTAAAGAGATAATACATAACATATGCGATGTTGCGATGAATTAACTAACTGATCCGTTAAGCTTTGAGAGCTAACACATAACGTGCATTACATTTGCAGTAACTTAATCCGTTTTGCAGGGAAGAGATAACACATGTTGCACTGCGTTACATACAAAAACTAAATCTTTGTGCATTGAAGAGAAAACAAATCACATATGCTGTTGTATTGCATCAAGAACTGTTTCATTGCATTTCGTACAATTGTTAACTTATTACGCTGTGCATAGAAGAATTAATATAACATATGTGCTGCTGCATTACAACATGTAAGTTGCACTCATTCTTTGCATTGCAAAAACTTTGCATTGTGCACTGAAGACAAAACAAATCACATATGCTTTTGCATTGCAATCCATCAAGAATGAACTCATCCGCTATGCACTTGAAGGGATAACACACAACATGTGCATTGCATTGCAGTATCTTGATTCGTTGTGCAGTGAAGAGATAACACATGACAGGTATGCTTTGAGAGATAACGCATAACATGTGCATTGCACTGCAATAACTTAGTCCGTTGTGCAGGGAAGAGATAACACATGACAGCTGCTTGTTACACTGCGTTGAATACAAGAACGAACTCTTTCCTTTGTGCACTGAAGACAAAACAAATCACATATGCTTTTGCATTGCAATAAATACAAGAACTATCTGTTGCACTTCAATGCATACAAGACCTAACATGTAAGTTATGCACTGTTGCCTTGAATTGTATTCAAAAACTGACGTATTCCATATGCATTAAAGAAATATACATAACATATGCGATTTTGCTGAATGAACTAACTGATCCGTTATGTTTTGAGAGCTAAAACATAACGTGTATTGCATTGCAGTAACTTAATCCGTTTTGCAGGGAAGAGATAATACATGTTGTGTAACATGTACAACAGCTGCTTATTACACTTCGTTGAATACAAGAACTAAATCTTTCCTTTGTGCATTGAAGGGAAAACAAATCACACATATGCTTTTGCATTGCAATAAATACAAGAGCTAAGATGTGAGTTATCCAGTTTCCTTAAATTGTATCCAAAAACTGACGAATTCAAGTGCATTGAAGAACTAATACCTAACATTTGCTATGTTGCGATGAATGAAATGACTGATCCTTATGCTTTGAGAGCTAACACATAACGTTTATTGCATTGCAGTAACTTAATCCGTTTTGCAGGGAAGAGATAATACATGTTGCACTGCGTTGCGTACAAGAACTAAATCTGTACTTTGTGTATTGAAGAGAAAACAAAACACATATGCTGTTGCATTGCAATCATTCAAGAACTAACTGTTTCATTGCACTGCGTACAATATTTAACTTATTACGCTGTGCATAGAAGAAATTAATATAACATATGTGCTGTTTGCATTGCTGTTGCATCTCTCAAAATTTGTTTCCTTTTCAATGCACAAAGGAAAGATTTAGTTCTTGCATGCAACGCAGTGCAGCAAGTAGCTGTCATGTGTTAATCCTGTTGCGATGAATTAACAAACTCATCCGTTATGCTTTGAAGATATAACATATAACATGTGCATTGCAACAACTTGATCCATTGCGTAGTGAAGAGACAACATATAAGAGGAGTTTGTTGCACTGCATTGCATACAAGAACGAACTCTTTCCTTTGTGCACTGAAGACAAAACAAATCACATATGCTTTTGCATTGCAATAAATACAAGAATTATCTGTTGCACTTCAATGCATACAAGACCTAACATGTAAGTTATGCACTGTTGGCTTGAATTGTATTCAAAAACTGACGTATTCCATATGCATTAAAGAAATATACATAACATATGCGATGTTGCTGAATGAACTAACTGGTCCGTTATGTTTTGAGAGCTAAAACATAACGTGTATTGCATTGCAGTAACTTAATCCGTTTTGCAGGGAAGAGATAATACATGTTGCACTGAGTTGCATACAAGAACGAACTCTTTCCTTTGTGCACTGAAGACAAAACAAATCACATATGCTTTTGCATTGCAGTAAATACAAGAACTGTTGCATTTTAATGCATACAAGACCTAACATGTAAGTTATGCACTGTTGCCTTGAATTGTATCCAAAAACTGACGTATTCCATATGCATTAAAGAGATAATACATAACATATGCGATGTTGCGATGAATTAACTAACTGATCCGTTAAGCTTTGAGAGCTAACACATAACGTGCATTACATTTGCAGTAACTTAATCCGTTTTGCAGGGAAGAGATAACACATGTTGCACTGCGTTACATACAAAAACTAAATCTTTGTGCATTGAAGAGAAAACAAATCACATATGCTGTTGTATTGCATCAAGAACTGTTTCATTGAATTTCGTACAATTGTTAACTTATTACGCTGTGCATAGAAGAATTAATATAACATATGTGCTGCTGCATTACAACATGTAAGTTGCACTCATTCTTTGCATTGCAAAAACTTTGCATTGTGCACTGAAGACAAAACAAATCACATATGCTTTTGCATTGCAATCCATCAAGAATTAACTCATCCGCTATGCACTTGAAGGGATAACACACAACGTGTGCATTGCATTGCAGTAACTTGATTCGTTGTGCAGTGAAGAGATAACACATGACAGGTATGCTTTGAGAGATAACGCATAACATGTGCATTGCACTGCAATAACTTAGTCCGTTGTGCAGGGAAGAGATAACACATGACAGCTGCTTGTTACACTGCGTTGAATACAAGAACTAAATCTTTCCTTTGTGCACTGAAGACAAAACAAATCACATATGCTTTTGCATTGCAATAAATACAAGAACTATCTGTTGCACTTCAATGCATACAAGACCTAACATGTAAGTTATGCACTGTTGGCTTGAATTGTATTCAAAAACTGACGTATTCCATATGCATTAAAGAAATATACATAACATATGCGATGTTGCTGAATGAACTAACTGATCCGTTATGTTTTGAGAGCTAAAACATAACGTGTATTGCATTGCAGTAACTTAATCCGTTTTGCAGGGAAGAGATAATACATGTTGTGTAACATGTACAACAGCTGCTTGTTACACTTCGTTGAATACAAGAACTAAATCTTTCCTTTGTGCATTGAAGGGAAAACAAATCACACATATGCTTTTGCATTGCAATAAATACAAGAGCTAAGATGTGAGTTATCCAGTTTCCTTAAATTGTATCCAAAAACTGACGAATTCAAGTGCATTGAAGAACTAATACCTAACATTTGCTATGTTGCGATGAATGAAATGACTGATCCTTATGCTTTGAGAGCTAACACATAACGTTTATTGCATTGCAGTAACTTAATCCGTTTTGCAGGGAAGAGATAATACATGTTGCACTGCGTTGCGTACAAGAACTAAATCTGTACTTTGTGTATTGAAGAGAAAACAAAACACATATGCTGTTGCATTGCAATCATTCAAGAACTAACTGTTTCATTGCACTGCGTACAATATTTAACTTATTACGCTGTGCATAGAAGAAATTAATATAACATATGTGCTGTTTGCATTGCTGTTGCATCTCTCAAAATTTGTTTCCTTTTCAATGCACAAAGGAAAGATTTAGTTCTTGCATGCAACGCAGTGCAGCAAGTAGCTGTCATGTGTTAATCCTGTTGCGATGAATTAACAAACTCATCCGTTATGCTTTGAAGATATAACATATAACATGTGCATTGCAACAACTTGATCCATTGCGTAGTGAAGAGACAACATATAAGATGAGTTTGTTGCACTGCATTGCATACAAGAACGAACTCTTTCCTTTGTGCACTGAAGACAAAACAAATCACATATGCTTTTGCATTGCAGTAAATACAAGAACTGTTGCATTTTAATGCATACAAGACCTAACATGTAAGTTATGCACTGTTGCCTTGAATTGTATCCAAAAACTGACGTATTCCATATGCATTAAAGAGATAATACATAACATATGCGATGTTGCGATGAATTAACTAACTGATCCGTTAAGCTTTGAGAGCTAACACATAACGTGCATTACATTTGCAGTAACTTAATCCGTTTTGCAGGGAAGAGATAACACATGTTGCACTGCGTTACATACAAAAACTAAATCTTTGTGCATTGAAGAGAAAACAAATCACATATGCTGTTGTATTGCATCAAGAACTGTTTCATTGCATTTCGTACAATTGTTAACTTATTACGCTGTGCATAGAAGAATTAATATAACATATGTGCTGCTGCATTACAACATGTAAGTTGCACTCATTCTTTGCATTGCAAAAACTTTGCATTGTGCACTGAAGACAAAACAAATCACATATGCTTTTGCATTGCAATCCATCAAGAATGAACTCATCCGCTATGCACTTGAAGGGATAACACACAACATGTGCATTGCATTGCAGTATCTTGATTCGTTGTGCAGTGAAGAGATAACACATGACAGGTATGCTTTGAGAGATAACGCATAACATGTGCATTGCACTGCAATAACTTAGTCCGTTGTGCAGGGAAGAGATAACACATGACAGCTGCTTGTTACACTGCGTTGAATACAAGAACGAACTCTTTCCTTTGTGCACTGAAGACAAAACAAATCACATATGCTTTTGCATTGCAATAAATACAAGAACTATCTGTTGCACTTCAATGCATACAAGACCTAACATGTAAGTTATGCACTGTTGGCTTGAATTGTATTCAAAAACTGACGTATTCCATATGCATTAAAGAAATATACATAACATATGCGATTTTGCTGAATGAACTAACTGATCCGTTATGTTTTGAGAGCTAAAACATAACGTGTATTGCATTGCAGTAACTTAATCCGTTTTGCAGGGAAGAGATAATACATGTTGCACTGAGTTGCATACAAGAACGAACTCTTTCCTTTGTGCACTGAAGACAAAACAAATCACATATGCTTTTGCATTGCAGTAAATACAAGAACTGTTGCATTTTAATGCATACAAGACCTAACATGTAAGTTATGCACTGTTGGCTTGAATTGTATTCAAAAACTGACGTATTCCATATGCATTAAAGAGATAATACATAACATATGCGATGTTGCGATGAATTAACTAACTGATCCGTTAAGCTTTGAGAGCTAACACATAACGTGCATTACATTTGCAGTAACTTAATCCGTTTTGCAGGGAAGAGATAACACATGTTGCACTGCGTTACATACAAAAACTAAATCTTTGTGCATTGAAGAGAAAACAAATCACATATGCTGTTGTATTGCATCAAGAACTGTTTCATTGCATTTCGTACAATTGTTAACTTATTACGCTGTGCATAGAAGAATTAATATAACATATGTGCTGCTGCATTACAACATGTAAGTTGCACTCATTCTTTGCATTGCAAAAACTTTGCATTGTGCACTGAAGACAAAACAAATCACATATGCTTTTGCATTGCAATCCATCAAGAATTAACTCATCCGCTATGCACTTGAAGGGATAACACACAACGTGTGCATTGCATTGCAGTATCTTGATTCGTTGTGCAGTGAAGAGATAACACATGACAGGTATGCTTTGAGAGATAACGCATAACATGTGCATTGCACTGCAATAACTTAGTCCGTTGTGCAGGGAAGAGATAACACATGACAGCTGCTTGTTACACTGCGTTGAATACAAGAACGAACTCTTTCCTTTGTGCACTGAAGACAAAACAAATCACATATGCTTTTGCATTGCAATAAATACAAGAACTATCTGTTGCATTTTAATGCATACAAGACCTAACATGTAAGTTATGCACTGTTGCCTTGAATTGTATCCAAAAACTGACGTATTCCATATGCATTAAAGAGATAATACATAACATATGCGATGTTGCGATGAATTAACTAACTGATCCGTTAAGCTTTGAGAGCTAACACATAACGTGCATTACATTTGCAGTAACTTAATCCGTTTTGCAGGGAAGAGATAATACATGTTGTGTAACATGTACAACAGCTGCTTGTTACACTGCGTTGAATACAAGAACTAAATCTTTCCTTTGTGCATTGAAGGGAAAACAAATCACACATATGCTTTTGCATTGCAATAAATACAAGAGCTAAGATGTGAGTTATCCAGTTTCCTTAAATTGTATCCAAAAACTGACGAATTCAAGTGCATTGAAGAACTAATACCTAACATTTGCTATGTTGCGATGAATGAAATGACTGATCCTTATGCTTTGAGAGCTAACACATAACGTTTATTGCATTGCAGTAACTTAATCCGTTTTGCAGGGAAGAGATAATACATGTTGCACTGCGTTGCGTACAAGAACTAAATCTGTACTTTGTGTATTGAAGAGAAAACAAAACACATATGCTGTTGCATTGCAATCATTCAAGAACTAACTGTTTCATTGCACTGCGTACAATATTTAACTTATTACGCTGTGCATAGAAGAAATTAATATAACATATGTGCTGTTTGCATTGCTGTTGCATCTCTCAAAATTTGTTTCCTTTTCAATGCACAAAGGAAAGATTTAGTTCTTGCATGCAACGCAGTGCAGCAAGTAGCTGTCATGTGTTAATCCTGTTGCGATGAATTAACAAACTCATCCGTTATGCTTTGAAGATATAACATATAACATGTGCATTGCAACAACTTGATCCATTGCGTAGTGAAGAGACAACATATAAGAGGAGCTTGTTGCACTGCATTGCATACAAGAACGAACTCTTTCCTTTGTGCACTGAAGACAAAACAAATCACATATGCTTTTGCATTGCAATAAATACAAGAATTATCTGTTGCACTTCAATGCATACAAGACCTAACATGTAAGTTATGCACTGTTGGCTTGAATTGTATTCAAAAACTGACGTATTCCATATGCATTAAAGAAATATACATAACATATGCGATGTTGCTGAATGAACTAACTGGTCCGTTATGTTTTGAGAGCTAAAACATAACGTGTATTGCATTGCAGTAACTTAATCCGTTTTGCAGGGAAGAGATAATACATGTTGCACTGAGTTGCATACAAGAACGAACTCTTTCCTTTGTGCACTGAAGACAAAACAAATCACATATGCTTTTGCATTGCAGTAAATACAAGAACTGTTGCATTTTAATGCATACAAGACCTAACATGTAAGTTATGCACTGTTGCCTTGAATTGTATCCAAAAACTGACGTATTCCATATGCATTAAAGAGATAATACATAACATATGCGATGTTGCGATGAATTAACTAACTGATCCGTTAAGCTTTGAGAGCTAACACATAACGTGCATTACATTTGCAGTAACTTAATCCGTTTTGCAGGGAAGAGATAACACATGTTGCACTGCGTTACATACAAAAACTAAATCTTTGTGCATTGAAGAGAAAACAAATCACATACGCTGTTGTATTGCATCAAGAACTGTTTCATTGCATTTCGTACAATTGTTAACTTATTACGCTGTGCATAGAAGAATTAATATAACATATGTGCTGTTGCATTACAACATGTAAGTTGCACTCATTCTTTGCATTGTATACAAGAACTAACGTATTTCTCATGCATTGCAGAGATACATTACTCGTTGTGTTGCGATGAATGAACTAACTCATCCATTATGCATTAAAGAGATAAGAAAAGAAGGTGTGCCTTGCAACATGCAGTAACTTGATCAGTTGTGCAGTGAAGAGATAACACATTATAGGTGCTTGTTGCACTGCCATGCATACAAAAACTAACTTATAAGTTATGCACTGTTTCCTTGAATTGTATCCAAAAACTGACGTATTCCTTATGCATTGAAGAGATAATACATAACATGCGGTGTTGCGATGAATGAACTAACTGATCCGTTACGCTTTGAGAGTTAACATGTGCATTGCATTGCATTGCAGTAACTTAATCCTTTTTGCAGTGAAAAGATAACACGACACCTGCTTGTTGCACTGTGTTGCATACAAGAACTAAATCTTGTGCATCGAAGAGAAAAAAAATCACATATGCATTGCGATATATACAAGAACTAACTGTTTAGTTAACGTTGTGCATAGAAGAAATTAATATAACGTGTGCTGTTGCATTGCAAACATGTAAGTTATGCACTGTTTCCTTGCATTGCATACAAAAACTAACTTATTTATTATGTATTAAAGAGAAAACACGTGGTGTTGCAATGAATGAACTAAAATGATATACCATATTTCGCTGTGCATTTAAAGAGCAGGTAAGCATGCAATGTTTCCTTGTGTTTGTATAAAAGAACAGCTAAAATGATAACACATAACTAAACTAAAACTAAATAATTTCGTTTGTGCATTTAAGAGATAACATGTATGCGCTTGTTCATTGCATTGTATACAAGAACTAACTTATATTGTTGTGCATTGAAGAGATAAGTCATAAGACATGTGCTTTTGCATTGCAATTGCATAACCTTATTGCGTTGTGCAGTGATGTATAACATGAGCCATGCACTGTTTACATACATTGTATGCACAAATTAACTTATTTTGTTGTGCTGTTCAGTTAACACATAACACAGGTGCTGTTGAAATGCATTGCATACAAAAACGAAATCTTTTGTGTACTGAAGAGAAAACATAACGTCCTGTTGCATTGCTATAAAACATTAACTTTCATTTGGTTTCTGCATTAAATACAGACGTTCTGTTGCATTGCAATGCATACAAGTATAAACCTATATATATATATATATATATATATATATATATATATATATATATATATATATAAACCTTGAATTGTATACAAGAACTATCTTATTCCGTTATACAATAAAGACACAACACATAACATTGCCGCTTTTGCATTGCAATGCATGCAGTAACTAACCCATTTCTTGTACAATATGTGCATTGCATGACATACAAGAATCCATTGTGCTGTGAAGAAATACACAACATATGTGCTGTTTTCGTTGCAGTGTATAATAGAAATAACTTATTCCGTTATGCATGGAACAGATATGCTGTTCCACTGCAGTTAATATAATAATATGAAATTAAGAATTCACGCATTTAGGTGTACATTGAAGAGATAGCACATAACGTATTTGCTATTGCATTGTATTGCATTCATCAGCCACATAGTTGTCCATATTAGACCTGCTGAACATATTCCTGGCCCAAGAATACTCGATCTTGAACTTTCTATACTGAATTATTGACTCCTTCTAATGAAATGTCAGCCATAGAGTATTGCATATTTGACCTAATAGACATATTTCTGGCCAAAGAGTACTCGATCTTGAACTTTTTATACATTATCGTTGTCTCCTTCTAATGTTACTTCAGCCATACAGAAGTCCATATTACACCAACTGAACATATTTCTGGCAACTTAGTTCTTGATCAAGAATTTTCTATACTGTCTCATTCTGATGTCATTTTCTGATGAAAAGTCAGCTATACTGTATTGCATATTTGACTTAATGGACATATATCTGGCCAAAGAGTACTCAATCTTGAACTTTATATTACATGACTCACTCTGATGTTACTACAGACAGAGAGTATTGCATATTTGACCTAATGGAAATATTTCTGGCAAATTAGTTCTTGATCATGAACTTTCTATACATACTCATTGACTCTTGATAAAACTTCAGTCAGAATATTTCATATTTGACTTAATGAACATATTTCTAGCCCAAAAGTACTCAATCTTGAACTTTTTATACATTATCATTTACACCTTCTGATGTTACGTCACCCATATACAAGTTCATTTTTAGACCAACATGTTTCTGGCAAATTAGTCCTTGATCATGAATTTTCTATACTATCTCATTGACTCCTTCTGATGAAAAGTCAGCTATACTGTAATGCATATTTGACTTAATGGACATATTTCTGGCCCAAAAGTACTTCAACTTCAACTTTCAGTACATACTCATTGATTCACTCTGATCTTACTTGAGCCATATATGACCCAATTTTGACCTACTGAATACATTTCTGGCATATTAAGTCCACGATCAAGAACGTTCTATGCTGACTCACTGACTCCTGATGAAAAGTCAGGCTATAGCATATTGCATTTTTGACCTAATGGACATATTTCTGGCCAAAGAGTACTTCGTTCTTGAGCTTTTCATACATTATCATTGATTCCTTCTGATGTTACTTCACCCATACAGAAGTTCATATTAGACCAACTGAACATATTTCTGGCAAATTAGTCCTTGATCAAGAATTTTCTATACTATCTCATTGACTCCTTCTGATGAAAAGTCAGCTATACTGTATTGCATATTTGACTTAATGGACATATATCTGGCCAAAGAGTACTCGATCTTGAACTTTATATACATGACTCACTCAGTTGGTACTTTAGCCGTAGAATATTGCATATTTGACCTAAGTATTGCATATTTGACCCCATTTTTGGCAAATTAGTCCTCGATCATGAACTTTCAATACTGACTCATTGACTCTTGATAATACGTCAGCCATAGAATACTGCATGTTTGACCTAATGGACATATTACTGGCCAAAGAGCACTCGATCTTGAACTTTTTATACATTATCATTGACTCCTTCTGATGTTACTTTACTCATACAGAAGTCCATATTAGACCAACTGTACATATTTCTGGCAAATTAGTCTTTGATCAAGAACTTTCTATACTGACTCATCGACTCCTTCAGATGAAAAGTCAGCTATACTGTATTGCATATTTGACTTAATAGACATATTTCTGGTCAAAGAGTACTCGATCTTGAACTTTTTATATATACCTCATTATTAGACCAACTGAACATGTTTCTGGCAAATTAGTCCTCAATCATGACCTTTCAATACTGACTCATTGACTATTGATTACACATCAGTCATAGAATATTTCATATTTGACCTAACGGACATATTTCTGGCCAAAAAGTACTTGAACTTGAACTTTCAGTACATACTGATTCACTCTGATCTTACTTGAGCCATATATGAACCCTTTTTGACCTGCTGAATAAATTTCTGGCAATTTAGTCCACGATCAAGAACTTTCTATACTGACTCACTGACTCCTTCTTATGAAAAGTCAACTATAGCATATTGCATATTTGACCTAATGGACATATTTCTGGCCAAAGAGTACTCGATCTTGAACTTTTTATATATACTTACTGACTCCTTCTGATGTCAAATTAGTCATGCTGTAGTCCTTATTTCACCTAATGAACATATTTCTGGCCCAAAAATACTCAATCATAAACTTTTTATACATTATCATTGATTCCTTCTGATACTGTTACTTCACCCATACAGAAGTTCATATTAGACCAACTGAACATATTTCTGGCAAATTTGTCCTCGATCACAAACTTTCTATACATAATCATTGACTTTTGATAATACTTGAGCTAAAGAGTATTGCAAATTTGACCTAATGGAAATATTTCTTGCAAATTAGTCCTCGATCATGAACTTTCTATACATACTCATTGACTCTTGATAATATGTCAGCCATATAATATTGCATATCTGACCTAATAGACATATTTCCGGCCAAAGAGCACTTATCTTAAACTTTTTATACATTATCTTTGACTCTGTAGGAAACTTTTTCCTCGTCGAAGCAGAGACCAGGAGACGTTGGGATATCTTTCAAGCAGAAGTTACTCTTTATTGAGAAACGCGCTGTGCGTCGCTGTAGTCATCCAAGTCCAACTAAGGCAGTGTACTTGGTAGTTCATATACATTCAAGGGGGAGGGATACATAGAGTAGAGGTGGAGACAATCTAAACAAAGCATGCAAATGCAGTGCAGGAATCAGCCCATTCCCTACATTTCCCAGCCATGATCTAATCAGCATAACAATGTCATTCAAATGCATAGGTGCTAATCCACTCAGTCTGACAAAGGCACAGCTATATCTTGAGCTTGTCTTTCCAAATGGTTAGGAAGTGCATGAAGACAAAAGGTTAATCTTACAGACACCTGGGCTGCCTGCCTTGATCTCCTTAAATTGTCATTATCTTTACCTCAAAATGTTTAATACAATATACTTCACCTTAATATTTCATGTGAGGTTATGTCAGGATGTAGGATCAGCAGATCTTAAAAAGATTCTTAAATTTGTAATCCCACAACTCCTTCTGATGTTGCTTCACCCATACAGAAGTCCGTATTAGACCAACTGAACATATTTCTGTGAAATTTGTCCTTGATCAAGAATATTCTATACTGACTTATTGACTCCTTCTTATGCAAAGTGAGCTATACTCTATTGCATTTTTGACCTAATGGACATATTTCTGGCCAAAGAATACTCAATCTTTAACTTTTTATATATACTTATTGACGTCTTCTGATGTCACATCAGCAAATTAGTGCTCGATCTTGAACTTTCAATACATACATACAGGACTATTTGGCCAGAAATATGTTAAGTAGGTCAAATATGCGCTATTGTCTAGTTGATGTACCATCAGAAGTAGTCAATAATAGGTATAGAAAGTTCAAGATCAAGAATTCGTGCAAGAAAAATACTCATTAGTTCAATATGGACTACTGTGTTGCTGATGTAACATCAGAAGGCATCGATTAGTATGATTTTAAAGTTCATGATCAAGGCCTCTTTTGCTAGAATTATGTTCAGTAGATCAATTTTGGACTACTGTCTGGCTGATGTAACACTTGAAGGAGTCATTTATAATGTATTTTAAAGTTCATGTTCAGGGACTCTTTGGCCAGATATATTTTCAGTTGGTCCAATTTGAATTTCTGATGATGTCAAATCAGAAGGAGTCTATGAGTACAAACATTTCAAGATTCAGTACTCTTGGTCCAGAAATATGTTCACTTATTCAAATATGGACTTCTGTCTGGCTGATGTAACATCCGAAGGAGTCTTTGAGAATGTATAGTAAGTTCATGTTCAGGGAATCTTTAGCCAGAAATATGTTCAGTTTGTCAAATATGGACTACCGTCTGTCCAATGTAACATCAGAACGAGTCAATAAATGTGTATAGAGAGTTCAAGATCCAGTACTCTTTGGCCAGAATTTTGTTAAGTAGGTCAGATTGTACTTCCGAATAGCTGATGTAACACAAGAAAGAGGCAATGAGTATATATAGAAAGTTCAAGATAGAGTACTTTTTGGCCAGAAATATGTTCAGTTGGTCAAATATGGACTTCTGTATGGCTGATTTATCATCAGAAGGAGTCCATAATTATTTATAGTATAGAATGTAACATCATAAAGGGGCAAAAAGAATGTAAAACAGTTCAAGATCGAGTACTTTTTGGCCAGAAATATGTTCAGTAGGTCAAACATGGACTACTGTATAGGTGACATATCATCAGAAAGAGTCAATGAGTATGGCTGATTTAACATCAGAAGGAGTCAATGATTATGTATAAGTACATGTTTAGCGTTTCTTTAGCCAGAAAGGTTTTGTGTTGGTATGAACTTCTGCCCACGTAGAAGGCGACGTTCTCGGGACCTTGCGCAACGTTCTCTAAAAGTTCTCCAAAGGTGATGAAAATTCCGAACCTTTACAGAACATTCTGGACATTCCTAAAACGTCCTCTTTTGGTAATGAAAGTGCTGCAGTTCAAGGTTCTTTATATGACTTTAGGGGGACGTTCCGTTTTGGTCAAAAAAGATCGTTACAAAGAGGACATTTGGGACATTATCAGAACGTTCCCACACGGTCCTCTGTTGGTCATTTCATAACGTTCCCGATATGAGTTTAGGGGGACGTTCTATTTTGGTTATTTTATGGTCACATGAGAACGTTACAGAAAGGACATTTGGGAACGTCCCTAATGTTCTGTAAAGGTTCTGAATTTTCATCACCTTTAGAGAACTTTTAGGTAACGTTGCACAAGGTCACGAGAACGTCGCCTTCTATGTGGGTGTTTTATAGAAAATAATAAAGTTTGAAGTCACCGTTATGGAGGTGAGCATTTGCTTTAGATGGGCTCTAGATTCTTGATGTTTTAACTTCAGGTTTTCTCTGGCAATTTTAACTGTGTTTCCAAAACATGCTTGTTGTAACAAAAATTGCAAGAGCCGTTCTGATCAGGTGAATTTGGTTATTTTGTGATGGTGATTCAATCATCCTTGAGTGTCCTGATTTTAGAGTCTAAACTCTGAGTTTTTTTTATTTTATTTTTTTATTTATTATACATAGAGCAGGGTCTCTTAGATTCACACAGACATCATGAATCAGCGTATGAACCTCAACAATGGTGACAATAAAAAAAAAAAAAAACTTTTTTGTGACTTTAGTATCTTATTTTGTGATGCTCAGAACTGATCTGTTTATCTGAAAATTTTGTCACCATTGTTGAGGTTCATACGCAGAATCTTGATGTCTGTGTGAGTCCAGATGAACCTGTTTGAATAATTTCTGCACAATGATAAAATTTTCCAAATATCAAAGCAGGACAGGATTTTATATGTTATCATAGGACAACATGAAAAGATACAATATTCAGAGATCAGTGAATAAGGCCACTGTATGATGATAAAATCATCAACAATGAGCAACCAAATCTTTCTGACCAGATTTTTTATTTCTCACACCTTCTTTTTTTTCATAACAAATGTGCTTTAAAAACACAGCTATGACAACTGGAGAAAAAGTTATGTTACAATGTCAAGGGTCAGGAGCCCAACTAAAGCAAGCGCTTACCTCCGTAACGGTGACATTCATAAATTTTGATAAAACATCAACCTCATTAAGAAGTTTTGAATGAAAGAAATAAAGTCAGACTGGTTTGTAATAAGTGAGGATGCTGAGATCTAGAGAGATCTGTAAGTGTTTAATGTTCTGTTTCTGTTATCTGAGTTTTGTGAGGTTACCATTTAGTGGAGAGTAGAGCCTGTGCTTCAGTCAATGATGAGCCAACAACGCTGATGTTCTGCTGCATGTTGCTTTATTTAAAGACAGTAACTGTAGTTGGTGATGCAGTGATACAGTAGTTACATTAGCTCATGCATGTGCTGTTGTCAGCTAATGACTTACTGCAAAAGATTTGCATTTTAAAGAAAAGGCTTCATAATAATAATAATCCAGGAAATACCTGTAAAGAGCTTTTTTTGTGTAAGACATTTAAGAAAAATTAGTTTTTGTTTGAACAGCCACTTTTGTTAGTCAATTTAGCTTTAATTTTCAATTCATTTTTTTGACAAGGACAACAGGGATGTTCTGAGAACATTTCCAAATAAAATATGGTTTCCTAAACGTTCAGAGAACGTCCTGAATGTTCTGTGAATGTCCGCCAAATAACGTCCCCCAAACCTTAAAAGAACTCCACATTGTGACCGTCTCTGAACGTTCTGGGAACATTACTAGGCAACGTCCTTAACACCAGTGGGGACGTTCTGAGAATGTTCTGGGAACGTAAAATTTCTAGCGGGGTGTATGACTGTTGTAAAATCAGTGGGACTGAATGACTATGTTTTGAAATTTCATGATTAACGACTCTTGGGTCAGAAATATGTTCATTATGTTACATATGCACTATTGTAATGCTGAGTATATATAGAACGTTCAAGATCGAGTACTCTTTGGCCAGAAATATGATGAGTTGGTCAAATATGGACTTCTGTATGGCTGATGTAACATCAGTAGGATTGAATGATTGAATGTTTTGAAATTTCATGATCAACGACTCTTTTGCCAGTCTTTTGTCAGTAGGTCAAATATGGGCTTCTGTACGGCAGATTTAACAACAAATAAATCGTTGGGTATATTTTGAAAGGTCAAGATCGAGTATTCTTTGGCCAGAAATATGTTCAGTATATGGACTTATGGACTTCTGTATGGCTGATGTAACATCAGAAGGAGTCAATTAGTATGTGTAAAAAGTTCAAGACCAAGGACTCTTGGGCCAGAAATATGTTCTGTAGGTAAAATATGGACTTCTGTATGGATGATGTAACATCAGAAGGAGTCAATGAGTATGTATAGAATGTTAATGTTCGATGTTCGAGGACTCTTGGGCCAGAAGTAACATCAGAATGAGTCATTGAGTAACTGAGGACTAATTTGCCAGAATTATGTTCAGTAGGTCTAATATTGACTTCTGTATGGGTGTAGTAACATCAGAAGGAGTGAACAGAAATGTAAAAAAAAATCAGATTTGAACAATCTTGGGCCAGAAATATATCCATTAGGTAAAATATGTAATACTCTAAGGCTGACATATCATCAGAAGGAGTCAATAGTAATGTATAAAAAGTTCAAGATCAAGTACCCTTTGGCCAGAAGTATCTTCAGTAGATCTAATATGGACTACTGTCTGGATGAACTAACATCAGATCAAGTCAATAAGTATGTATAGAAAGTTTGTGATTGAGGACTAATTTTCCAGAAATATGTTCAGTAGGTCCTATATGTCATAGCTCATGTATGTCTGAAGTAACATCAGAGTGAGTAAATGAGTATGTAAAGAAAGTTCATGATTGAGGTCTAATTTGCCAGAAATATGTTAAGTATTGACTTTGTGATAGAAATATTTCATGTCAACATGAAATGTACAGAAAATGCAGGCTAAGGATGCTCAGGTCAAAGACCAGTCATATGATTATCTTAGATCATTACAAACCAATCACCAGAACAAATCACAGTGAAGAAGACATTGATCTTTACTCAACTGTAAGACTTAAATGTGCATGTATCTTTCTATTCATGGGGAGTCACTCAGTTGTTGTGACGAGTGACCTCCCGGCTGTAAATAAAACTTAATTTCTACAAAGAGCAACTTGGAAGTCATGTCAGGTATAGGCTATGCTGCGCAGCTAAGAAATAGAAGATTCTATGCTCAAAAGACAACAAAAGTAACAGCCAAAGTGTGATTGAGATAGTGATAGTACCTTCTTGACGGGACGCCGTCACCATACTTCAGAGAAGTATTGTATTGTATTGTAAGTTATTCAGGAATTCAGGGAATTACCTCGAGATACTGTAGTATTATATTAACAATTAGGAGTTGTTTAAATTGTCAGTGGTGAAGTCAGATTTGTATTGAGAATTTCCACGACAGTTTTGGTGAGCCTAGCCAGGAGGCCTGAGGATCTTCCCTTCATCGGCGGGAAAGGGAAGCTTTTTCTTCCTCTTTTATCACAGCATCTGCATTTTGGAATGTAGAGCTTGCTTGTTTTCATGCTCTAAAAAAATAGTAATATTGCTACTTTTTTCCCCTACATTTTGCAAAACAGAATTTGCTTGCTTTCAAACTTGCTTTAAAAAAAGAAAAGAAAAAAAAAGCGATCTTTCTTTATTTTTTATTTTTTGCAAAGAAGAATTGCTTAAATAGAATGGGGAATTGCTGTGGTAAACCAGATGTGGTCCCTGAATTGAGGGGACCCTTGGGGAGAAAAAAAAAATTGGAATTTGAGTATTGAACAAATTGAACAGATACAATGGTGGCCAAAATTGACAAATGCGGTACTCTTGACTGTTTCAATTCTAGAAGAAACCAGAAAGCAGTTGCCTTCGAAGAAGCAGAAGCGGGTAGACTGGCTGCTGTTCAACAAGTGGGAGAGAGAAGCAGAGCAGTGGGCAGAGCAACAGAAACAGCAAAGAAAATCTGCCAAAGAACCTGCAGCCCTTAATGCAGTGCAAACCACAAAGCAGAATCTGGAAGAGGAAGATATGGATATTGCATGCGCAAGCCATTGTACCCATCCCTACAGACTCTTGACTGATCAAAGTGTCCAGGTAGCTGCAACTGAGGAAGCAAAGGTCCCTTCTGCCCTAATCAATGATAAGGAAAAGTCACAGTCAGGAATCTTGATGAGAAATATAACAAGATCCAAGGCCAGACTGGGGAGTCGAGAAGCCCTCAACCTGCTGGTGCTTCAGTTTTCCTGGAGAAGGAGAGCCCATATGGGTGGAGTGAACTTAGAACTTAGAACTCTTGGAACTTAGAGGAACTCTCAGATGTGGGTGCTGCACTTCTGGACCTAGAAAAGGGGGTGGAGCAGTTTATCAGAGCAGAGGAGAACATCGATGCCACATACAAACCCACAGGCCAAGACTGGGCAGCTATCGTCAGCAACAAGCTGGCTTTGAAATGGATTGAGGTATGTGGAACTGGTGAAGATGCTTTTAACCCAAGCACTGTAAGAATGAAAGCTGGTGCAGGTGCAGAGGTAACTGTCACTCCTGGGTAGCTGACTGCTTTGGAACAGGATGACTGCCAGAATGAGGTTGCCATACCCCACATGTCTTGACTGGGATGCAATCACAAAGCAGCTGAAGGGAGTCAAGAAGACCACCAGAATATGCCATCTCCAAGAAACCATCAAGGTCCATCATATCAGTGGAAAACTGCTGCTGCTGAGTCTGTGGTGAAAGAGGACATTGGGCCAAGGATTGCCAAAGAGAGGAAACATCTCACACATGAACCACCTCCTCCCTCCCCTAACAGTCCTTGGTTTCCATCATCAAATGTGAGAGACCATGAATAGGATAAGGTGGGAGACACTCAACTAAAACAACTACTGCAAATAACTGAAAATCCAAGACCAAATCCAATAAAGACTATTCAAGTTGAGGGACATTCATTACCTTTTTTGGTGGACATAGGTGCCACATTTTCTATGATCACTGCAGAGATCTCTCTAAAACTTCCAAATTTAGCTAATTCTGGCAAAACTCAAATATGGGGACATATGGTTATCTGGCATACCATTGGTTGATAAGTTGACTTTGAGGGTAACAAACAAGCTGAAACAGGTGACCCATTCTTTCCTGGTTTCTGCAACATGCCCTGTAAATTAATTGGCTAGAGATTTATTGTCCAGATTGGAATTGATCATTTTCATTTCAAACAATGGTATGGAAGTGTTCAATTCCAGGGGTGCTTTTATGCAAATTACACCAAACTGGTATTTTAATTGGGCTTCAATGCCTTCCTTTAATCCATACTCTGCTTATTAACAAATGTTGCCAGATTTAACAAAAACCACCTCATCTACATTGTACCTTATGGATTGTAGGCCAAGATAGGAACAATGTATATGAGGAGGAATGCTTTAATGGACCACCAAGGAAAAATGTATCTTGCTTTTTATTGGTATCCCAGCAATACTCTTCATTCTCTGTTATACTAACACCTGCTCAATCTGCTCTTTTTCTATCAGACACCAGTCCAGCCCCACATCCCTGTGGGAAAGAAAGAAGTTTTGTGGGCAAGCATGATAGTTTGGCTCACTACCCAGTTAAAAATTGGGAACTGGACTTGGGATAGTAGTAGGAAACACTACATCAACCAAAAAGGGGTAAAAGCATATCCCGTAATGCAGGCAATCGAGGTTCACAAGCTGTGTAGCAAGGAGAACAAACCCAAATTTGATCCCAAAACATCACCAAGTGTGTTTTCTGGTGAACTTTCTAGAAATCTGGAAAGATTCTTTTCCCAGAGGGGAAGTACCCTAATTCAGAATATAGATGATTTGATGCTGTGTTCTCCCAACAAAGACACCAGTGAGATCGATATGCGCGCATTACTGGAGTTTTAGCAGAGAATGGGCACAAAGTGTCAAAATCAAAACTACAGTTAATACAGCAGGAAGTTAGGTACTTTGGTCACCTCATTTTAGCAAAAGGTTGCACGCTACGATTTGAACAAACTGAAACAGTTCAGAAAATTCCAAAACCCGCCACAAAATAACAAATGATGTAATTTCTGGGAGTTATGGGATATTGTAGGCCATGGATCCAAGATAAAACAGAAATTTCAAATCCTCTACTAACAGCAGCTCATGAACAGAAATTTCTAACTGACAAATCTGTATGGACAGAGGAATGACAGGTTGAATTTGAAAAATTGAAATTGGCTCTCTCAAATGCACCATATCTGACTATTCAAAAACATTTTTTGAGCTCTTCGTTTCCGAAAAATTGGGGTTCATGTCCGCGGTTTTAACACAACCCCACGGTGATCACTGTCGACCGATTGCATATTACTCCAAACGATTAGACACTGTCGTACGTGGAATGCCATAGTGCCTTTGTTTGATAGCTGCCGCTACTGAAGTTGTTTTAGCGTGCTCATTCCACCCTTTAACTGTGTTTATTCCACATGCAATGCAGGCTCTGCTAATGCAGTCACAAATGACTCATTTTCATTTGACTAATTTTCAGTTCACACCAACGTTGATTCAAAATATGGCAACCGATCAAGAGAAAAAATGTTGGTCGGAGGGGGGTGCAAAATGTGAAGATGGGGTATGGAAAGATGCAAAAAAAAAAAAAAAAAAAAAGCCTTTCCTGCCAAAACAATTGTATCTAAATTTTGCAAAGTGGTGTCATGGGGCATACCACACCTCAAAATTGGCAATGAATATTCTAATTGGAACTTCCTGGGAGGCCCCAGGATTTACAGTTGTGGCAGAGAAATTCTGTCATAACTGTTATATCTGTGCAGCGAATAACGTGGGAAGACGAAGAAAGCCACAAACTTACTCCACCCACCCCACACCAGAACTTCCTTTTCAGCACATCATGATGGATTTCTTTGAGTTGACATTGTTGATATGTTTTGAGTGGGTTGAGTGTTTTCCAAGTAGAAAAGCTGATGCTACGACTGTAGCAAAAGCTCTAATAAGAGAAGTTATCCCAAGGTGGGGAGTACTGGAAAGATTGTCCAGTGATATTGAGATCACAGAATTCAAAATTCAAAAATAAATTGGAAAACTCACCCACAAAATGTTGGCACACTGGAAAAGACCAATCAGACTGTAAAAATCAAAACTGTGTAAAATTATGGCAGAAACATGTATGACATGGGTTCAAGCCTTTCCAATAATCTTGATGGCCATGATAAAGCTATCAAATCTATCTACTCGCAGGTGAAAGCTGCTTTGCCAGTTCCAGGTGACGAACCCCAAAATTCCTACGAGCCAGGAGTCCAGGACAGTGGACTACTGCCTGTACTGATCTAACATCAGATGGAGTCAATGGGTATGTATAGAAAGTTCATTACTGAGGACTAGTTTGCCAGAAATATGTCCATTAAGTCAAATATGCAATACTCTACCCTTGTGAAAAAAAGTGTACTTATTGCACAAATAATATACTTTAAAAGAACACACTTAAGTGTGAATTAAATGTAATGTTTTCATCGCTTAAGTGCATTCTATTTGTAATTAATTTCAAATGTATCACAGATTAAGTTCATATTAAATGCAATCAGTTGAACTTTTGAGTGATTTTTTTGAACCACTTAAGTGGGACTTTAATACAACTTTATGATAACCTTCGTAATTGCTTCTAGTATCTTTAAAATATAGTTGAAGTGCACTGCTCAATGTACTGATGAGCAATTAATGTGAACTAAAATATATTTTAATATCAGTTATCAATACACTTAAGTGTGAATTAAATGTAATGTTTTCAGCCGCTTAAGTGCATTCTATTTGTGACAAGCAATTAATGTGAACTAAAATATACTTTAATGTCATTTACATGTACACTATTATATAATTTAATACATTTGTAATTACATTATTTACATACATTTTTATTTAATTTAATACATTTGTTATTACATTATTATATAATAATGAAGTTACAATTTAGTATATTTCAAAATATTACAATCAAAACAAATGCAAATTGAAACCCTCTACATTTATTGACAAAACAATCTCTAAAACAAATACACAAAAACCTTTTTGTTGATGGACAAGAAAACCCAAGAAACACTATACACAATCACAAACAATTACAACACTTTAACTCTCATTTACAAAGAGTCTGGAGGACAGTGAGTCATTTTCTCCCTCACATACAAAGGTACCTAAACCTACCCATCACAATACTTTCTGTATTTTTACATTTTCAGAAAAAATCATTCTGTATGATCTATAAGATGATAAATAAGATAACACCCATGACTTAATACAAACAAAATGTAAAGAAAAGAAAAGATTCAAAACTTTGTAACACTTTACAATAACTTTTTATTAGTTAACTACTTTAGTTAACATGAACTATGAATGAAAAATACTTTAAAGCATTTATAAATCCTAGTTAATATTAATTTTAACATTTACTTATGCATTATTAAAATCAAAAGTTGCATATGTTAATAGATAATGCACTGTAAACTAACATGAACAATGACTATACATTTTAACTCACTTGAAAAATCTATTTTTTTTTATTACATAATGTTAACAAAGATTAATAAATACTGTAAAAAAGTTAATGCACATAGTTAGATCATGTTGTCTTAATATATTAATTAATGTTAACAAATGAGACCTTATTGTAAAGTGTTACCGAACCTTGTTACTTATAAGCTCTGAAACCTTTACTAGCACAAACATTAAACAGGACCAAAAGGTTTCTTTTAAAATCTTACTCCAGCATTACAGTGAATGTAATTTTGAAAAGAAAACTTGACGAATTCCAAAGGCACATAAACAAGAAAACCAAAATTGTCTGTCACCAACTTTGAAGTTGTAGGAAAAAGTGCTGTTTATGTCAATGTCCCAAAAGCTCTCCATCGGCAGAAAACCTCAAATGTCCATGAAGCTGCGCACCATCTCTACACAGTATGCGTAAATGGACATGTTCCAAAGAGGCAGGAAAGTAAAAAAACAAAAAAACAAAAAATACCTTGAGGAAAAAAAAACAAAAAAACAATTGTTTGTAAACAGAGTCAGTCCATTATTATAATTGGCTCAATTGAATGAAAGCAATAGATATAGATATATAGTTGCACTCCAAAGATTATATACACTTTTGTAGGTTTGAAAATAATCAAAAATGAACAAAGACATTTGCTGTCCTTTTCCACCACCCTCCTAGACCCATTTGCTATTCCTAAAGGCAAAGAGTTGCTGATAGTGATCGAAGCCTGCGGCCAATATATGCACCACGTTACATATTCATTATAATTTTATTTTAAATATTTATTTTATTTATAATTAATTTATGTACTTAATGCATGTTTGAATAAATCATTTATGACAGCCACGATTTAAATGTTTATATTTCAAAAAACGAATTGGAGTAGAAATATGATTATGTAATTCTAAAGTTAGTATTATAACTTTATTATAAAAAAAACATAATTGAGTGTAATTTAAGTGTTGGTATGTAAATAAGTTAATTTTAACCTTCAATATTATAGTAATATAGTACATAGTGACACCCTCGTATAGTTTACAGCATTATTTGAGAGATTTTTTTTCCTCAAGAAAATTTGCCATTTACTGTATCTGATATACATCCAAAATAATTGATATTGAATTGAAATCGAATCGTAAGCTTGTGAATAGAAATCGAATCGAATCGTGAAAACTGTGTCAATACCCAGCCCTACTGAATGCTGTTAGACTGAAAAATATAAAGCACTATTTATTTAATTTGTTTCTTTGTTCTATATTTATCTATGCTTATAATTTGTTCATTATTTTCTATGTGCATTCACTCACCTACAAAATCAACCCAATCATCCTAGAATGATTAATTCTTTCCAAATAGAGCTATTTAAGTCATCTGGTGAATTTTTTTCATATTGCAATATATATTGCAGAAAAAATATCACAGTGTCATTTTTTTCCAATATCGTGCAGCCCTAAACCAAATATTATTAAACTATTTCAATTATAAATTGTGTGCTAACTAGTTTTGATTCGGTATTAACTTTGATGTGCGATGTATTGCAATATAATATTGTTTCGCTATCATAATGCTCTCCCACATATTTTGCTATTGTAACTGCACTTATTTCCGTCGTTGGTAAAAGTGGCAGTGAGTGGTAATAGCAAGATGGTAGAAAACTATAAGTTTCTTGTCTGATAACGTTTCTTTAATCATTCGGCCATCCTGCAGCCTGAACCACTGTAGGCAAATCACCCTAACACCTTGCAGTATCTGCAAAATGTTAATAATTTTAACAATAAGAGGGATCATAAAAATTTGCATGTTGTCTTTTTATTTAGTACTTCCCTGATGAAGCAGTTCATTCTGCAAGGTGTAAGTAAACTTTTGACCGCAACTGCATCACCTAAGATGAATTACCTCAGTCATCAGGACAACACTGAAGTAGAATCCTGGGAGAGGCTCCTTCACATATCCCAGAAACACCAGGATTCCAGTGACCACACCATCTTCACTGACACTGGCCTTTAAACATAGAGAACATTTTATAAATGTTTTTATTCCTACTTTACAGGGAATTAAACATAACTTTATCAATTACACAAATATAGATAAATAACCCAAGACCCAAGCAAATTGAGGGGTCGTTCACACAGAATGCGTTTTTACTTTAAAAATAATGATAAAATATCATTATATATAAATATATAATTATTAGATGGGGATTTGTAAGTGCACAGATGAGAATTTATAGAAAATAAAAAAGATTCAAAGCATTTAAAAGCTATAAGGATAGTTGATGGCAGTGTTTTAGCTTGTAGTGTGTGATCAGGGTGTGCTGGCTGATTTAATGGCAGAATTAATGGCGAAACTTGTAACATCACCTCATCAATACGGGTCTTTGATTCCACACAGCTTGCACTGTATCTCCAATAACAAATCTGTACTGATCCTACAAAATGAATATATAACTACAGAGAAGCACAAAAATATTATATATTACAAACACAAACAGTAATTGAACACCTCACTTTTCAAATGCAAAAAGAAAAATAGATTATAAGAAGCATTTCTAGAGGGGGTGATAATTTGAACATTACTGGTGGTTATAACTAGCGATTAGATGGATTAAATGTATATAAATGTCTTTGAATGTTACAATATCAGATCTGTGAATTTAGTTCTGCAAATTTAACTTTAAGTCATTTAAAATTATTTAAAAAGTCAGAGTTCAGTTAAAATATTATATTTTCAGCAGCCAAATTCTTTGAACACGCCCACACACGCGATCACATTCATATATAAGAAATTATTATAATGCAATCATAAATAAATTACAGGAAACATGATTAATTCACCTCCATATTGCGATTAAACTAAATAAGTTACACTCTTAATGGCAATAAGAACTGCTATGTTACGGTGAAAAAATAAAAATAAAGAAAGCATATATCAAGATACTTACTTGCCTCTTTATTTGTAGTACATAACGTCTCATCTGTAGTCATCCAAACGTGCGCTCCTTTGGTTTCTTCTTTGATCAGCAAAGTTGCCTCACGCATCGCGATTACAGAAAGATGGCTGAAAGTGCATTTTTCAAACTCTGGTGAAGTAGTGCGCCGTCATGACGTAGTATTTTGAAAATTGCAAAAAAAAAAAAAAAAAAATACGTGCATGATTTAATTTCTGTTCAAGTTGAAGTTTTTCTAATTCATTGTTGTAGTTAGACTGTAAGTTTACAGAACTTGACTCATTCACCTAACTAAAAGTCAATCATTTTTACAGTTTAGTCTGATTAAAATTAAATGTATTTTATCTGAATATGAATTCAAATGTATTTTGTTTAAATTTGTTAAACTTTTGCTTGCAATTAATGCAATTAAATATGTTTAATCGACTTAGAACAACGTAATGATATTAAAAGTATTATAAACATATGTAAAGCACAGCACTATTGCATTAGTAATACAGCACTCCATAAATTACATTTTATGTCAAATATTATGTAGAAAACTGACACTAATTGAGTTTAGAGCAGGAGCTGGTGATAAAAATTTCAACAATAAGTTGTACTGGATTATACTGTATAAGCAAGTATATTGAAATTCAAAAGAAAAATACATTTCAGGTGTATTAATGCACACAGTATATATTAAAGACTAAGCACATTTAAAATACATTAACAAATGTCATTTTGGACAACACACTTAAGTTGAAATTAAAATAAATTATTTTTCATGTGCTTTAGTATATTAGTCAATACATCAAAATAAGTGTACTTATTTAAAACACTATAAAGTCATAATTAAGTAAAAATTAAGTGCATTTTTAAAAAGTGCTCTTAAGCATGTTTAGAAATATTGTCATGAAAGTGTACTTACTTTAAGTAAAGTTAATTAGACTTTATTACAAAGTGCATTTTTAAAAAGTGCACTTAAGTGTGTTTAGAAATATTGTCATGAAATTGTACTTACTTTAATTAAAACTTAATTAGACATTGTTACAAAATGCATTTTTAAAATGTGCACTTAAGCGTGTTAATAAATATTGTCATTAAAGTGTACTTTCTTTAAGTAAAACTTAATTAGAGATTATTAAAAAGTGCACTTAAGCATGTTTAGAAATATTGTCATTAAAGTGTACTTTCTTTAAGTAAAACTTAATTAGACATTATTACAAAGTGCATTTTTAAAAAGTGCACTTAAGCGTGTTAATAAATATTGTCATTAAAGTGTACTTTCTGTAAGTAAAACTTAATTAGACATTATTACAAAGTGCATTTTTAAAAAGTGCACTTAAGCGTGTTAATAAATATTGTCATTAAAGTGTACTTTCTGTAAGTAAAGCTTAATTAGACATTATTAAAAAGTGCATTTTTAAAAAGTGCACTTAAGCGTGTTAATAAATATTGTCATTAAAGTATATTCTTTTTAAGTACAATTAAGTGACCTTTAATTTTAATTATATTATATTATCTGCAAGTGCACTTTTTAAAAAGTATACTTTTAAGATTTGAAGTACACAAAAAGTACACTTTCAATACAATTAAGTGCACTTCTTTTTCACAAGGGAAGGTATGCATTGTTTCATTACATTGTATACAAGAACCAACTTATTAAGTTGTGCATTGATCAGATAACACATACCACATGTGCTATTTGCATTGCAATAAATACAATTAATAACTTATTTCATATGTGCATTGAAGAGATAACACATAACATATCCTGTGACATTGCATTCAAAATATGAATTATTCTGTTGTGCAGTGAAGAATAACATACAAGGCATGCGCTGTTCTATGGCAATGTACACTACAACTAACTTATTCCTTGGGGTATTGAAGCCGTACAGTAATCCATTCATAAACTGAACATATTTCTGACCAAAAGGTTCTTGAACTTGAACTTTGTATACAGAGTCCTATTGATGTTACATCAGCCAGACAGTACTCCACATTTGACCTACTGAACATATTTCTGGCCAAAGAGTATTTGATATTGAACTTTTTAAATATACTCATTGAAGCCTTCCTATGCCACATCAGCCACACAGTTGTCCATATTAAACCTACTGAACATATTCCTGGCCCAAGAATACTCGATCTTGAACTTTCTATACATACTCATTGACTCCTTCTGATTTTATTTCAGCCAAAGTCCATATTAGACATACTTAAACATGTTTTGTCCCAAGAGTCCTCAATCATGAATTTTGTATACATACTCATTGACTCCTTCTGATTTTATTTCAGCCAAAGTCCATATTAGACATACTTAAACATGTTTTGTCCCAAGAGTCCTCAATCATGAATTTTGTATACATACTCATTGACTCCTGATGAAACGTCAGCTATAGAGTATTGCATATTTGACCTAATGGACATTTTTTCTGGCCAAAGAGTACTCGATCTTGAACTTTATATATATATATACTTACTGACGCCTTCTGATGTCACATCAGCCATACTGTAGTCCATATTAGATCTACTGACTATATTTCTGGCAAATTAGTCCTCAATCATGAACTTCATATACATACTTATTGACTCCATCTGATGTTAGATAAGCCAGACAATAGCACTGTCAGTACACTACGGTTGTACAAATGAATACGATCTATGCATCTATTCCTTATCCTGTGGCTCCCTCTAGTGGACAACATTAATCTACCAGTTGAAATGGCTGATACAGAATTTGATTTTAGCTTCACCACTAGCATAAATTCATTAAACTACGCATGTTTGCTAATTTCTTGTTCTCCATATTTACAAAGTTTTGAGAAGTTTGAACTTTGTGCGCACAAATATAATATAGGGCTACACATGTTGCTCATAATGGGCCGTACTATTTAGAAGGCGGGACTTATTCGCCATATTGCGTGTTGCACTTACTCCCATTCATAATACGAGTGCAATGTCTTTCTGTATATAAAGTCTTTGATTGTACTATCCCCTCTAGTAGTAGCTCTGGTAGATGAATTGCAATTTTGTCTAATGAACTCATTAAGCGGAAGTGGGGCCATCCCATGAAAAAAAAATATAAGTAAAATATCTGCAAATGTAATCATGTAGGCTATTCCCAGTTTAAAAGATCATATTTTAGTTGAAATTTTACAAGGATGCATATAAATTTTACTTTTTATCCAATATTTTCAAAGCCTGCTTATAGAGATACATTTTTCTTAATGTGTCTAGAATTTACCAAATTAAATTTAATTCTGCTTCCAACTTTTTAAACTTACTCATGCACACTACTGATTTGTAGACATTTAATGACACATTAATACAAAGGAAGAGTTTTATAAGTGTCTTACTGGGCTGATTAACCAAGCTCTCCGTAACACCAGCCTTACAATTTAATAAAGCAAAGAATATTATACAGACACTCCATATGTAATAGATGATTTGTTAATTGCATTTGATAGATTACACTTTCAATAATATATTTTCAACTGATTTGTTTTGGCTGTATGTTTTGGCTAAATTTGGCTGAATTTTCGTTGCATTTACACTGTTCTGACCAGCAGACGTCGCCAGCGTGTGGCGTTTCGAGAGCTTCGAACCAGTGAATGATTGATTAAAAGTTTCGAAAAGCTTCCTTTCTCCCATCACGATTCGTTTTTGAGCTTTGGTGACACTGAGCATGCGCAGAGGATCTGGCTTTCTATTCGACAATGCCGCTGACCGTCTCTGCGTAAAACCATGGTCTGATCCCAATCATTGGTTCACTTTATATGGGGTTGTACGGTGATCCCTCTAATTGGTCAAATACGGACCCTCGTGTTCAGCGTAAACCAATCCAAATTCAGAGTTGTGTTTCATTTGCTTTCTGTTTTTTGACTGTCGAGCAGTAGCTGTATCCAGTCCATGTTGTATGTGTAAATAATTCATTTTTGTTAAATCATCTATTTGTTAATTTTTATAATCTTAGGAATATGCCGGAAAACGGTCACCAAAATCTTGCTATGGTCACCTGCACTGCACCAGTGAACATTGCGGTCATCAAATACTGTAAGTGTGCATGTCTTTCAAACGTAATTGTAAATATTCACTTGTGATTATTATAAGATGTTCTAAAGTTTTTTCATCTTTACTGTGTTCATTTTATTTTCAAGACAACTAGGATGAATATAGTGGTGTGCCTAAGATAATTACGATAATTTGCAAGAAGAGCAGATTTCGCTTCTGAGTTTGTCAGTGAGTCCACTGTCTTTTTGTACTTTGTAATAGGATGTCTGTCAAAGTCACATGTACATAGACCAACAATTTAAACATTGCTGAGAGGGCTGCTTGATTATGACAAAAATCATAATCAAAATTATTTTTGGTCAATATTGAAATCACGATTTTCTAAGCAAGCCAAAGTGAGGAACCCAAAAATCTCCAAAGCTCCAGCTGATTAGAAGGCATTGAGCAAAAATGAAGAAAAATAAATTTTAGTGAAGAGAAAAATCTATACTTAATACAATGCAGTGACAGTCGCACATTTGTAAATGTGAATTAATATTTATAATATTGAACATGTTCTACTCAGAGTTTTGTTGAGTTATTACTTATTGCCATTGAATCAGGGGGGAAACGCGATGAAGATCTCATTCTGCCAATCAATTCATCCCTCAGTGTGACATTGCATCAGGAGCAGGTGACTGATAGTCCTCATGTTATTAGTCCTGTCAACATCTGTTTGCTGTACCACAATGCATTTTAAGAGCTCCAGATTATTAGCTGAAACAGCAAAGTTGCCATTATATACTATAATTCTTTCTCAGCTCAAAACAATGACAACAATTGCATGCAGCAGAAGTTTCCAGCAAGACCGCATCTGGTTGAATGGCAAGGAGGAGGATATCAGCTGTCCCAGGTTGCAGTCATGTCTGCAGGAAAGTATGTCCCTGACTTTCAGAACATTAACATTATTAAGCACTGAATGACAGGAGCTGTCATTGTGACATTAAACTAATTTTAATTCACTAGTTCGAAGGTTAGCTCGCAAGAGACGGAATACTGGTGATCCAACTTCTGATGTCAGCATAGTGTCCAACAAGGTCCATATCTGCTCTGTGAATAATTTCCCCACTGCTGCTGGCCTGGCATCCTCTGCAGCAGGCTATGCCTGTCTAGGTAAGTAAAAAAGAAATTACATAAAACGTATGATATTCTGTGCTCCTGATTATGATGTGAAAACTCTGGTTGTTTTAGTGTACACACTGTCACACTTGTTTGGTGTGGAGGGTGAGCTGTCCGCAGTGGCACGACAGGGCTCTGGCAGTGCATGCAGGAGTTTGTATGGTGGCTTTGTCCAGTGGAAGATGGGGGAACGGTCAGATGGGAAAGACAGTATCGCTGAACAAGTGGAATCTGAGTCGTACTGGCCAGAGCTCAGAGTATTGATCCTAGTGGTGAGTGTGTGGATTTAACCCTTAGAATGGCAGCAGCATACATATAATGTGGATAAAAGGTTATTTCTTTAATTAGTTGTGTTCTGATACACATGGTCACTTGAATCTGGCCCTCAAAATACAGGATTCCTTTCAAACAGTTAGACAACGCACAACTGAATGAAACATGGTTTTGAGAGAGGTTCTTTATATTATATTAAGAACCCCCACTAGCCACAGTAAATACACAATCAAAACAACTGGGATGAATATAGTGGTGTGCCTAAGACAGTTATGATAATTTGAGTTGGTCAGTGAGTCCACTGTCTTTTTGTACTTTTTTTTGTAATAGGATATCTGTCAAAGTCACATGTACATAGACCAACAATTTAAACATTGCTGATAGGGCTGCTTGATTATGACAAAAATCATAATCACGATTATTTTTGGTCAATATTGAAATCACACTATTATTGGTGGGCATTATGATCAAAGTCTTATTTCACGATATAAGTAATTTTTAAATATCAGTGAAATTTCACAATTATCGATACTTCATTAAAAACTAATACTAGGTTAACTAATGTAAGGAAAAGTCCTCAAAATAATTACACAAGATAAGTAAAATGTCAGCAATACAATAAGAACAAAGAAACTACAATTACATACAAAACAGACAAATAAATTCAACAGAACAATAATACAAATTAAAGGGTTAGTTCATCCAAAAATGAAAATTCTGTCATTAATTACTCACCCTCATGTCGTTCCAAATCTGTAAGACTTCCAATCATCTTTGGAACTCAAATTAAGATCTTTTTGATGAAATCTGAGAGCTTTCTGTCCTTCCATAGATGGCCTATGCAATTGAAACTTTGATGCTTCAAAAAGTTCATAAAGAGATTGGAAAACTAATCCATATGAATTGAGTGGTTTAACCCAAAGTTCCTAAAGAGACTCGATTGCTTTTTATGATGAACAGTTTTAATTTAGGATTTTGCTCACATATAAACTTTGATCAGCAAACATAAGCAGAAGCTCAACCGAACCTAAATGTTGCGCGAGAACAAACCTCTTCTGGAAGCTCAAATGTGCTGTGTAACCAATGAGGTTCATTCTCGTGCGTTACGCAGCACATTTGAGCTTCCAGAAGAGGTTTGTTCTCGCGTGTAATTCAGGTTCAGACTAAACCACTCAATTCATATGGATTAGTTTTCCGATCTTTGAACACAACTTTGAACTATGTACTAACACAGTAGTATTCAGATAAGTAATAGCCCACAAAAAAAAAAAAGAATAATCAAATGTAAAATAACACTGCATATAACACTGCATAGTCTTACCGTACACATTAAATATAGAATATTCTTTATTAAAGCTAGTTAAGTTATTCAGTCAAGATCAGGGCCATAGCTAGGGAATTCTGGACCACCTGAAAAAACATTGATGTAGGCCCCCACGGTCTTTCACTCATATCATATACGGCATAAGATATGGGCATGGAGGCCCACATCTGGTGCCATGCAACCTAATAGGGATTTCATACTAAATAATGAAACAGACAAATAAATAAATGTAAATAAAGGCTTTGGACATCAGCAAAAGCAATATAATTCATATACATAATTCATATAATTCATATATATATATATATATATATATATATATATATATATATATTTATAAGAAAGTCATATACACCCTAGGATGGCTTGAGTGTGAGTAAATTATGGAATAATTTTCATTTTTGGGTAAACTAACCCTTTAAGCATTTAATAACCTCTTATGAAACATTGTTTAAAGTCATCAAGCAATTATTTAAGACAAACTAATATAATACCAACAAAAGATAAGAATTTAATAAAATAATAAAATAAAAATTTAAAATAAAATATATTTTTTTTTATTTATTTATTTTTTTTAAATTGGACCTACCAGCAATATAATATAAAATATCCTTCCAATCAGTCTAGTCTAGTGTCTAACAGCTGAGGTAAACATTGAGAAACTGAAAAAATTTGAAGTCAAATGTAAAATAAAACCACTTAAATTTCTCATTGTCTTTATCTTTGATGAAGTTTTTGCACCAAGTGTCTGTATCCTTCAGGATGCAAAAACAGATTTAGTGACAGGAAAACCTCACACTTTATGAGGAATATAAGTCTAAAATTAACATCTGTCTTAGGTAACACAAGTGGTCTGTATTTTATCATTTTTCTTGACTTCACATTCACTACATCAATGTATCACTGCATGTTGATGAAGCACAAAAAAGTTACCACAGTTATTCCCAAATGCTTGTCTATTTTATTCTCAACACACATGATGTTGTGAACAAAATCATTGTGTTTATTTTAGTAGTTGTATTAAAACGTCAGATGTGGTTCGCTGGATCTACTTTTAATTTAACAGAAACTTTTATTCAAAGCAAATCAAACGTACTGCTGAATTTACATGCCATGCATGTTCAACATGTTGAGCATCTTAAAACATACACTTTCCCTCAGCAGATATAAACAGCTTTCTCTGAAATCTTGAAAAATGTCTATTTGTCAGCTACTCATTTCTGTATCTGATATGAAGATGTTTTCTCTCAGGTGAGTGCTGAGCAGAAGTCTGTTGGGAGCACGTCTGGAATGCACACTAGTGTGAAAACAAGTCAACTTCTGAAGGTACAAATGTTTCTTCATATCTGTTTGTCCTTACTGGGGGTGTATTTTAACAATATCACACAATCAAGAGTGCTGTTGTTCTGCATATTTGCTCAGGTAATCAGCTGTCCTGATTTTCTGACTGCAAGTAGGAAAAAAACAGCAAGTTAATGTTGATTAACTTACTTTTTAGACACAAGTTGCCAGTTACTTTTTGTATTTTTGTTCTGCAAACTCTAAAAATTCCAAATAACGTTTTGTTACTGAATGAATCAGTGGGCTTGTCCCAATACTCACACATGTGGTCTTGGCCACTTGAGAGTGTGTGCATGTGACATGAAGTAAGTGCACATATATGAATATGGCAGTGTCTTCGACGACGAGGAAATAAACCTCCATTACCGTCGATGATTCTGTGCAATGCCAGATCCGTGCATGGAAAAATGGAGGAACTTCGAGCTAACCATCCATCCATCTGAGAATAATGATTATAGACCTGTAGCACTAACATCAATCGTAGGAAAATGCTTTGAGAAATATATTGTCTTTATTGAAAAGTGAAGTAACCTCAAAATTAGATCCATGGCAGTTTGCTTATAGACAGGGCAGGAGTGCGGATGATGCAGTAGGGAGCATCACCCATTTAGTCTCTAAACATCTGGAGGACTCGGGCATATACACACCTTCTTTTTACTGATTTTAGTTCAATTTTCAATATTACTGGAGGACCATATATATTACTGGAGATACTGAAACAGATGGATGTAAATCCTTATATCATAAAATGGTACTTTTCTCTTTTAACGTACAGAATCCAACAGGTTAAGGTTAACAAGATGATCTCTGACTCTCAATATACAAACCCGATTCTAAAAAAGTTGGGACACTGTACAAATTGTGAATAAAAAAGGAATGCAATAATTTACAAATCTCATAAAGTTATATTTTATTCACAATAGAATATAGATAACATATCAAATGTTGAAAGTGAGACATTTTGAAATGTCATGCCAAATATTGGCTCATTTTGGATTTCATGAGAGCTACACATTCCAAAAAAGTTGGGACAAGTAGCAATAAGAGGCTGGAAAAGTTAAATGTACATATAAGGAACAGCTGGAGGACCAATTTGCAAATTATTAGGTCAATTGTCAACATGATTGGGTATAAAAAGAGCCTCTCAGAGTGGCAGTGTCTCTCAGAAGTCAAGATGGGCAGAGGATCACCAATTCCCCCAATGCTGCGGCGAAAAATAGTGACGCAATATCAGAAAGGAGTTTCTCAGAGAAAAATTGCAAAGAGTTTGAAGTTATCATCATCTACAGTGCATAATATCATCCAAAGATTCAGAGAATCTGGAACAATCTCTGTGCGTAAGGGTCAAGGCCGGAAAACCATACTGGATGCCCGTGATCTTCGGGCCCTTAGACGGCACTGCATCACATACAGGAATGCTACTGTAATGGAAATCACAACATGGGCTCAGGAATACTTCCAGAAAACATTGTCGGTGAACACAATCCACCGTGCCATTCGCCGTTGCCGGCTAAAACTCTATAGGTCAAAAAAGAAGCCATATCTAAACATTATCTAGAAGCGCAAGCGTTTTCTCTGGGCCAAGGCTCATTTAAAATGGACTGTGGCAAAGTGGAAAACTGTTCTGTGGTCAGACGAATCAAAATTTGAAGTTCTTTTTGGAAAACTGGGACACCATGTCATCTGGACTAAAGAGGACAAGGACAACCCAAGTTGTTATCAGCGCTCAGTTCAGAAGCCTGCATCTCTGATGGTATGGGGTTGCATGAGTGCGTGTGGCATGGGCAGCTTACACATCTGGAAAGGCACCATCAATGCTGAAAGATATATCCAAGTTTTAGAACAACATATGCTCCCATCCAGACGTCGTCTCTTTCAGGGAAGACCTTGCATTTTCCAACATGACAATGCCAGACCACATACTGCATCAATTACAACATCATGGCTGCGTAGAAGAAGGATCCGGGTACTGAAATGGCCAGCCTGCAGTCCAGATCTTTCACCCATAGAAAACATTTGGCGCATCATAAAGAGGAAGATGCGACAAAGAAGACCAAAGACAGTTGAGCAACTAGAAGCCTGTATTAGACAAGAATGGGACAACATTCCTATTCCTAAACTTGAAAAACTTGTCTCCTCAGTCCCCAGACGTTTGCAGACTGTTATAAAAAGAAGAGGGGATGCCACACAGTGGTAAACATGGCCTTGTCCCAACTTTTTTGAGATGTGTTGATGCCATGAAATTTAAAATCAACTTATTTTTCCCTAAAAAGATACATTTTCTCAGTTTAAGCCTTCGATATGTCATCTATGTTGTATTCTGAAATAAAATATTGAAATTTGAAACTTCCACATCATTGCATTCCTTTTTTATTCACAATTTGTACAGTGTCCCAACTTTTTTGGAATCGGGTTTGTATTAGTACAGGAGTCCCTCAGGGGTGTGTGAGCTCCCCAGTTCTCTTTACACTGTACACAGACAGTTGTGTGAGCAAAAACAACAACAATTACATTGTGGAATTTAGTGATGACACTGCTATTATTAGCTTACTATATAAAGAACAAGACATCTCATCTTACCACTCTGAAATTAACCAGTTTATAGAGTGGTGTGATGCCCACTACCTGATTGTGAATGTGAAGAAAACTGAGGAGATGATATTCGTTCCAAAGGCAATTGGAGACCATAGCCCTGTACATATTCATAACGTTCCAATCACAAAGGTGTCCTCATATAAATGTCTTGGTGTTTATATTCACAGTTCTCTTACATGGCATGTTCATGTTGATAATCTGTGTACTCGGTAGCAGCAAAGATTGTATTTTTTGAGAAGGCGCAGACTATATGGTGTCAGTAGTAAGATTATGACGTTGTTTTATCAAGCTGTAAAACACCATACCAAAAACACCATACCAAAATTACCATACCAAAGGCGTATTCCATATCTAATCACATTCTCCAGTGAGAATGTGATTAGATATGGAATACGCCTTTGGTATGGTAATTTGACAGTACAGTTGAAATCCAGGCTTAGACGTCTTATTCAAACAGCTATGAAGATCATGGGAAGAGTAGAACCCTTTTATCTCCAGACCCTGTATGAAAAGGCTTCACTGAGGGAGGCATACTGTATAAGATTCTGCATGACACAGCACACACCTTGAACTGTGAGTTTAAAATACGCTGCCATTGGGTAGGAGATTAAGAATGCCAAGATGTAGATTAAACCATTTTAAAAATTAGTTTATTCCTTTTGCAATTAAGCTATTAAATAACATTAAGTACGTTTTTCATGTTTATTTTATTGTATTATTATTATTATTATTATTTTCTCTCTCTCTTTTAATGTATGTGTTGTTGTTGTGCTATTTTGTTATTGTTTACTATATATTTTATGTGATGTCCCCTTCAGGGACAATAAAGTACAGTTGCAAGAAAAAGTATGTGAACCATTGGTGTGAACCACCGTATGTGTGTTATTTTTTATTTAGTACTCTCCTGAGTAAGATATTTTACATAAAAAATGTTTACATATAATCCACAAGACAAAAAAATAGCTGAATTTATTGAAATAATCCCATTCATAAGTATGTGAACCACTGATTCTTAATACTGTGTGTGGTTACCTGGATGATCTATGACTGTTTGTTTTGTGATGGTTCTTCATGAGTCTCTTGTTTGTTCTGAACAGTTAAACTGAGCTCTGTTCTTCAGAAAAATTCTCCAGGTCCTGCAGATTCTTCAGTTTTCCACCATCTTTTGCATATTTGAACCCTTAACAGCAGTGACTGAATGATTTTGAGATCAGTCTTTTCACACTGAGGACAATTGAGGGACTACTATTAAAAAAGGTTCAAACATTCACTGATGAACAGGATGAAAATGTTCAAATTTTTCTCATTTTGTTTAAATATTCATTTTTTTTTCATTTAGTACTGCCCTTCGGAAGCAACAGAAGATACTTTCATGTTTCCCGGAAGACAAATTAAATACAATTTACCTTGATCTTCAAATTACAAATGTTTTCACCCCCTGTCTATTAATGCATCATGTTTCCTTCTGGAGCATCAGTGAATGTTTGAACCTTTTTTAATAGTTGTGTTTGAGTCCCTCAATTGTCCTCAGTGTGAAAAGACGGATCTCAAAATCATTCAGTCACTGCTGTAAAGGGATCAAAAATGCAAAAGATGGTGGAAAACTGAAGAATCTGCAGGACCTGGAGAATTTTCTGAAGAACAGAGTTCAGTTTAACTGTTCAGAACAAACAAGAGACTCATGAAGAACCATCACAAAACAAACAAACAGTAATAGATCATCCAGGTAACCACACACAGTATTAAGAATCAGTGGTTCACATACTTATGAATGGGGTTATTTTAATAAATACAGCTATTGTTTTGTCTTGTGGATTATATGTAAACATCTTTTATGTAAAATATCTTACTCGGTAGAGTACTAAATAAAAAATATCATGCATTTTGTATTATCTCCTTTATTTTGTTAAAATTACTCACATTTTCACAGATTCTGCAAGTGGTTCACATACTTTTTCTTGCAACTGTATACAGGTGCTGGTCATCACAATCCTCTCCAGGGTGCGGTTATCCCTATTGCTTGTACACTTTTTTTCTAAAACATCTTTTCCTTCCCTTCGTCTCTCTATTAATGTGCTTGGACAGAGAGCTCTGTGAACAGCCAGCCTCTTTTGCAATGACCTTTTGTGTCTTGCCCTCCTTGTGCAAGGTGTCAATGGTCGTCTTTTGGACAACTGTCAAGTCAGCAGTCTTCTCCATGATTGTGTAGCCTACAGAACTAGACTGAGAGACCATTTAAAGGCCTTTGCAGGTGTTTTGAGTTAATTAGCTGATTAGAGTGTGGCACCAGGTGTCTTCAATATTGAACCTTTTCACAATATTCTAATTTTCTGAGATACTGAATTTGGGATTTTCCTTAGTTGTCAGTTATAATCATCAAAATTAAAAGAAATAAACATTTGAAATATATCAGTCTGTGTGTAATGAATGAATATAATATACAAGTTTCACTTTTTGAATGGAATTAGTGAAATAAATCAACTTTTTGATGATATACTAATTATATGACCAGCACCTGTACCTTAACCTTAACCTTTTCCACTGCAGAGGAACAGATTCTGCATCAGAAGTGGCATTTAGATGTATTTACACACACACACACACACACACACACACACACACACACACACACACATTTTATATATACACAGTGGGTACGGAAAGTATTCAGACCCCCTTAAATTTTTCACTCTTTGTTATATTGCAGCCATTTGCTAAAATCATTTAAGTTCATTTTTTTTTCTCATTAATGTACACACAGCACCCCATATTGACAGAAAAACACAGAATTGTTGACATTTTTGCAGATTTATTAAAAAAGAAAAACTGAAATATCACATGGTCCTAAGTATTCAGACCCTTTGCTGTGACACTCAGATATCTAACTCAGGTGCTGTCCATTTCTTCTGATCATCCTTGAGATGGTTCTACACCTTCATTTGAGTCCAGCTGTGTTTGATTATACTGATTGGACTTGATTAGGAAAGCCACACACCTGTCTATATAAGACCTTACAGCTCACAGTGCATGTCAGAGCAAATGAGAATCATGAGGTCAAAGGAACTGCCTGAAGAGTTCAGAGACAGAATTGTGGCAAGGCACAGATCTGGCCAAGGTTACAAAAAAAAATTCTGCTGCACTTAAGGTTCCTAAGAGCACAGTGGCCTCCATAATCCTTAAATGGAAGACGTTTGGGACGACCAGATCCCTTCCTACAGCTGGCCGTCCGGCCAAACTGAGCTATCGGGGGAGAAGAGCCTTGGTGAGAGAGGTAAAGAAGAACCCAAAGATCACTGTGGCTGAGCTCCAGAGATGCAGTCGGGAGATGGGAGAAAGTTGTAGAAAGTCAACCATCACTGCAGCCCTCCACCAGTCGGGGCTTTATGGCAGAGTGGCCCGACGGAAGCCTCTCCTCAGTGCAAGACACATGAAAGCCCGCATGGAGTTTGCTAAAAAACACCTGAAGGACTCCAAGATGGTGAGAAATAAGATTCTCTGGTCTGATGAGACCAAGATAGAACTTTTTGGCCTTAATTCTAAGCGGTATGTGTGGAGAAAACCAGGCACTGCTCATCACCTGTCCAATACAGTCCCAACAGTGAAGCATGGTGGTGGCAGCATCATGCTGTGGAGGTGTTTTTCAGCTGCAGGGACAGGACGACTGGTTGCAATCGAGGGAAAGATATATGCGGCCAAGTACAGGGATATCCTGGACAAAAACCTTCTCCAGAGTGCTCAGGACCTCAGACTGGGCCGAAGGTTTACCTACCAACAAGACAATGACCCTAAGCACACAGCTAAAATAACGAAGGAGTGGCTTCACAACAACTCCGTGACTGTTCTTGAATGGCCCAGCCAGAGCCCTAACTTAAACCCAATTGAGCATCTCTGGAGAGACCTAAAAATGGCTGTCCGCCAACGTTTACCATCCAACCTGACAGAACTGGAGAGGATCTGCAAGGAGGAATGGCAGAGGATCCCCAAATCCAGGTGTGAAAAACTTGTTGCATCTTTCCCAAAAAGACTCATGGCTGTATTAGATCAAAAGGGTGCTTCTACTAAATACTGAGCAAAGGGTCTGAATACTTAGGACCATGTGATATTTCAGTTTTTCTTTTTTAATAAATCTGCAAAAATGTCAACAATTCTGTGTTTTTCTGTCAATATGGGGTGCTGTGTGTACAGTAATGAAGAAAAAAAATGAACTTAAATGATTTTAGCAAATGGCTGCAATATAACAAAGAGTGAAAAATTTAAGGGGGTCTGAATACTTTCCGTACCCACTATAAAATAAATGTATATATATATATTTTTTTTTTGCCATTTTAGCGCGTTAAAAATATTTAATAACGCAGCATCCGCTTTTCTGTCATCCTTCATCTGCATTACAATATATGATCACGCAAATGCCATAAGGCTGCACGATTAAAAAAAAAAAACATTGAAATTGCGCTTAAAGTGCATATTACAGGTTAGAGCTTCAGTGATTCAATGTATAGAAATAAAATGTAGGAACTAGATTTTCTTTAACATACACGTATAAATACGCTACTTAGGCTTCTGGAGTCGTTTTATGTGAGAAAATTTTACTTCCGCATCTGAAAAATGCCAAATCGGAAGTGACGTAACGGGAAGGAGTGCGGTCAATATAAACAATAGGAAAACAGTGGATTGCAATGACAGTTTGGACGCTGAGGAAATTGTAAATGTTTATTCATACTCGTATGACAAATACAGCCATACAATTAGCCTGCTATGCAGCCAAGACAGCAGGGACAAGCCAGGATTTGACAGAACAACGGTCAAAAAGAGACAAATAGAGTTATTGTGTGAGGAGAACCAGAGTTAGCTCGTAGATATATACACATTAGCTAACGATATGTAACACTGCTCAGATCAAAATATTGTACAGATTATTATCATGTATCAGGCAATAGCAAAGCTAGTATTGGGCATCTAGGAGTATTGATTACTAACAGAAAATAAACTTTGATCAGGCGTATGTCATACTCGTTAGCCTAATATCCGTCCACACTAACGTTACGTGATATAGCGGTTTTGTCATCACGACTGATTTGGTAGTTAGCAAATGTATATTAAAGAATTCAAAAAAAGACTTACGGTGCACAATTCACGTTTTCGTCGAGTTGTATCTCCGTGACCATCATGTCTCCCGCCGGCGGCCGGACCACAGACAGTAGTGTTATCGTATGTGTTTCGTGTTAATTCATTAATTCTGTGTTATGAGTTTATTCCGTGCCCATTCACTGATAGTGTGAGGATGCATATGACGTCATGAGTATGTAGTTGAGTGAACTTGAATGTACATGGCATGAATAAAATTGGAGTTACCAGCACATAATTCAAAACTGTTTTGTGTGAGTGTGAGACTGTATGCATTTGTGAACATAGTTTGTATTCATCAGTGTTGAAAGTGATTCACGTAAAAACGGTGAAGAAGCATATCGCGTGTGTAAGTTTATTCATTTAATATCATCTTTTACAGTAGTATTACAATGTTGAACTCCATCATATCGCCGGGATGATAATCCTCCGGTCTAAAACGAACGCGTTTTTCGAAGCAGATGCAGAAGTGAAGTCCCGTCTTTTCACCTGCACAAAACACACCCCGGCACGGAAGATTGCACCGTCCTTTTTCTTGTTAGTAAACCTCTGGACTCGATGTCCTGACTGGCTGGAGTTTGTGCAACCTCCACAAACACAATAATTTACCATGACAATGATAATAGAATACAAAAACTACTGGAGAAATTGTGTAGTGATCATGTTCACCAACAGAGGGGGCTGTGCAGCTACACTTGGTCGCGCGCGCGCCGCTACTTCATGAGAAATGTGATCTGGATCTGGACCAGAGCAGAGCGCCGTTATCGTCAAATATCAAAATAAACATTGTTATCGGTTTCAAGGTAGTAACATACTAACTATTCATGTTAAATTAAAGTAATACTGTTTGTTTTATAACTCAGCAGGGTGCGAGATTGTTTTGCACAATTTTAAACGTCCGCAAAAGTTCCGCAGTCACAATGCAGCAATTTCTACACACACGTCTTACGTGGTAAAGGTACACTCAGATATTAATAAATAAAAAAAATAAAATAAAATAATACACGTACTTTGTGCTTAAAATGAGTCTAAAATGCAAAATAGTAGTTAAAAATAGTTAAAAGTTAAAACAGTTGTAATTTCTGTATATACAGTAGCTAAAAACAGCTTGTGAAAATTAAAATATTAAATTAAATAAAAAATGTTAAATGCTGTTTTATATTTATCTTCTTATTTATGTTGTTATATTTTTGTAATGTGCTTTTGTAAAGTCATAACAGGCATATTGTTTTGAACTGCTTTTAAGGTGGTTGGTTACTATTAATAGTGTAAAAAAATTTTTTTTGGTGAATTATATTAAAACCTACGTGACATGCAAGAAAAAAAAATTTAATCGTGCGCACGTTTTAGTAAATCGAGGTACTAGGCTACTATTTTTTCCTGCATGTCATGTCCGGGGCTCTGTAAAAACCAGAGCAAAAATCCTAATAATAAAACTAAATCATAATTATGAATGTGATAATAGCCTATAAGGAGCCCACAACAATTAAAAACAAAAACATTCAAAAATGTTATTATCTATTTATTAAAATACAGGTATACAAGTGAGATTTTGGTAATATTTTGACCACTAAAATAGGAAATGTCCCCAGTTTCCATTTCAGAAATCTGGTCACCTTAGTTTATTAGTCATGTTTAATCAATCAAAGCGTTTCAATCTTCTGTTTATTCAGCTACAGCGATAGTATGGGATTTCGAGATAGCACTAACTGCAGAACCGCAGAACCATACGTCATGACAGTCTGAGGATGACAGCGCCAGACTAACAGTCTGAGGCCGGATTGTGTGGAGCAAATTTGTCTTCGTAGACATTGCTCCATTTGAAGCGTTTTAAAGTTTAAAACCATGTTAGTGTCAAATATTTTATTAAAACGATCTAACTGAAATGATAGATAGATGGATAGATACTCGCATTTTGTTAATTGCTTAATCATATATATACACACACAAACACACAAGTTACAAGCATATATTTGTGTGTGTGTATTAAACCCCTTTGTAACCTTTTAAATATTTTTAAAGTTAAAAGTTCATCAACTTGTTTTGTCTTAAATGATTAACTGAATAAAAATTGAACACCAAGCTAACACTAAAAATGACAAACATATATTACAAACAACAACAAACAACATTGTATTTAACAAACAATATTTATTTGACATAAAATGTATATTTTACTCAAGCATTTCAGAATGAACCATTTTTTTCATAGTACATAATACACATTACACAGTTGTACACTAGATTACATGAATTAAGCAAATTCAGACCCATCAAACCCAAAAACAAAACGCAAAAGTTATTTAATTTTAATAAAAATGAACTTTTCCCCCTAAGTAGCAAAAGCATCATATACTAGCTGTGCATGAGGTACATGATGACAAATTAAATCTTAAAACAAACAAAAAAAACTCCATAAACATTCATTTCAAGACTCTTTTTGTTCAGACACTCACTAAGAAAAATGTCCTTAATTTGGAAGCAAAACACTAAAGGCTCTTTGGCCAGTTGTCTATTGTCATCCATTTCAGCCTGTGAAGGTTGAAGAAGGGCTTGTTCCTGGTCTTCCTCTTTCAATATCGGAAAGCACGGCTCTTCCACTAAACCTTTGAAGACTTTTGGTTGTTGTGCAGCCGTTTAAGTGCAGCGCGGAGGTCTTCTGTGATCCGTGGCTCCTTCATGAGAGAAGGGTACAAACACTCTACGCTTGTATATTTATGCGCTTTTGACAGTCACAGAAACACTGTGCATTGTATATAAATAGTAAATTCAGCGTTGAGAAGAAAAAACAACAAATGCTGACAGAAAATGCAGCAATTGCAGTGCAGAAAATACTGTTTAATTATTTTATAGTCTGAAATGTCCATTCAGGATAAACTTGATAGTGAAGTTGACTAAATGTAATGAGGATGTGCAATGCCTGAGCATTTATGTAAACATATTGTGTGATTTGTTCATCCAATCAGTTACACTGACACTGCAAATATGCTATTAAGGATGTTAACCCAGGGTTTAGTAATGTACAGTGTGAAACACTGCGTATGAATACTCAGGATTAATTGTTAACCCCAGGTAAATGATGATCAGTGTGAAACATAAATCAAGATAACCCAGGATTCTGCTTACCTGAGGTTAACAATCACCCAGGGTTAACTATTTAAAGTATGAAAATCCCTCATATTTGTTTTTCATTCTAATGAAAAGAGAAGTTCATACATTTTTAAAAACTTTTAACATTTCCTTTTTTCTTACCATTAACATGAAGATCCCACAGTCAACAGAGCTGGTCAACTGTTGTGGAACATTCTAAAACAATAGAATATTAAGTTATTCCTGAAAAGATTTGACAGATATAACAACACACCATCTGTATAAGTAGCTTATGTGTTTATGAAAGTCTTATGAAACTAACCTTGTTTTTGATCAGCTTCTGCTAATTTACTGCAACAAAATCAAAAACTTTAATGTATAGCCATAAAAATTGCATAAAAGAGAAGTTTCATTAGTTCTATAATCAAAATTACTACTTAATGCATTGCAAAAACAACATTTTAAATTCAGAATATTAAAAATGTCATACCTCCATTGACAACAGCCTTTATGGAGTGAATTTGAAGGTGTGCATTTAACTTGTGCCATCTGGTCGATTTATAAACACTGGGCAGTGGAAATTGTTGCAGCATGTTTTGCATCGCTGTAAATAAAGTAAAGCAAAGCCTCTCCGAATCCTAATATGCCTCTGAAAATCCACATAAACATTGGTCAGTATAGGAAAATGTAACCAATGAAACAAAATACAGCGCTAACAACAAAGTAAAAGCACAAACCATGAATATGTAACCAAACAACGTGAGACAATCCATTTGTAAAATATCAAAAGACGCAATAAAATTACTTCATCGCAAAGCCCATTTACAAAAAGATTAGAGTCATGTTAACTGTTAACGATCAATTAAATACACAACAAATAAACGTGATCGATTAAAAACACAACACAAATAAACTTTTTACCGTGTTCTCTTCTTCCGCCATGATTGTTTTTGTCGCTAACCCCGCCCACATCCGACGTGAGACTGTTACCCCGCCCACTTCCGGCCTCAGACTGTTGGTCTGGCACTGTCCTCAGACTGTCATGACGTATGGTTCTGCGGTTCTGCAGTTGGTTATTATTGGGGATTTCTGAGGGAGGCGGCAAGATGGCGGACCAGTCAAGTAGCACTTTTTAAGCTCTCGTTAATTTGCCTTGAAATTTACTTGAAAACTCAAGGTGATTGAGTAAATTTGTAAATTTGTATTTGTTTCACTAATTCCATTCAAAAAGTGAAACTTGTATATTATATTCATTCATTACACACAGACTGATATATTTCAAATGTTTATTTCTTTTAATTTTGATGATTATAACTGACAACTAAGGAAAATCCCAAATTCAGTATCTCAGAAAATTAGAATATTACTTAAGACCAATACAAAGAAAGGATTTTTAGAAATCTTGGCCAACTGAAAAGTATGAACATGAAAAGTATGAGTATGTACAGCACTCAATACTTAGTTGGGGCTCCTTTTGCCTGAATTACTGCAGCAATGCGGCGTGGCATGGAGTCGATCAGTCTGTGGCAGTGCTCAGGTGTTATAAGAGCCCAGGTTGCTCTGATAGTGGCCTTCAGCTCTTCTGCATTGTTGGGTCTGGCATATCGCATCTTCCTCTTCACAATACCCCATAGATTTTCTATGGGGTTAAGGTCAGGCGAGTTTGCTGGCCAATTAAGAACAGGGATACCATGGTCCTTAAACCAGGTACTGGTAGCTTTGGCACTGTGTGCAGGTGCCAAGTCCTGTTGGAAAATGAAATCTGCATCTCCATAAAGTTGGTCAGCAGCAGGAAGCATGAAGTGCTCTAAAACTTCCTGGTATACGGCTGCGTTGACCTTGGACCTCAGAAAACACAGTGGACCAACACCAACAGATGACATGGCACCCCAAACCATCACTGACTGTGGAAACTTTACACTGGACCTCCAGCAACGTGGATTGTGTGCCTCTCCTCTCTTCCTCCAGACTCTGGGACCCTGATTTCCAAAGGAAATGCAAAATTTACTTTCATCAGATAACATAACTTTGGACAACTCAGCAGCAGTCCAGTCCTTTTTGTCTTTAGCCCAGGCGAGACGCTTCTGACGCTGTCTGTTGTTCAAGAGTGGCTTGACACAAGGAATGCGACAGCTGAAACCCATGTCTTGCATACGTCTGTGCGTAGTGGTTCTTGAAGCACTGACTCCAGCTGCAGTCCACTCTTTGTGAATCTCCCCCACATTTTTGAATGGGTTTTGTTTCACAATCCTCTCCAGGGTGCGGTTATCCCTATTGCTTGTACACTTTTTTTCTACCACATCTTTTCCTTCCCTTCACCTCTCTATTAATGTGCTTGGACAGAGAGCTCTGTGAACAGCCAGCCTCTTTTGCAATGACCTTTTGTGTCTTGCCCTCCTTGTGCAAGGTGTCAATGGTCGTCTTTTGGACAACCTGTCAAGTCAGCAGTCTTCTCCATGATTGTGTAGCCTACAGAACTAGACTGAGAGACCATTTAAAGGCCTTTGCAGGTGTTTTGAGTTAATTAGCTGATTAGAGTGTGGCACCAGGTGTCTTCAATATTGAACCTTTTCACAATATTCTAATTTTCTGAGATACTGAATTTGGGATTGCCAGTTATAGTTGTCAGTTATAATCATCAAAATTAAAAGAAATAATTATATTTGAAATAATATTTGATATTTGATACTTTGATATTTTAATATTTGAAATATATCAATCTGTGTGTAATGAATGAATATAATATACAAATTTCACTTTTTGAATGGAATTAGTGAAATAAATCAACTTTTTGATGATATTCTAATTATATGACCAGCACCTGTAGATCAACTGCTACCTCAGGCCAAGTAAACATGGACCATATACTCGACGCCGATGGATGTTACAACTAGTACCGGGACCAAGAGAAAAAGTTCCCCTGCTACTCCAACTAAAAGTACTGCACCTTCGAAAGTTAAGTCCTCACAGGATTCGTCTGTAGCTTCAAACGTGTTTCTTGTTGATGCTATAGAAAAGCTAACTTCCAAAATTGACACCTTTGGTGTTCAGCTAAGAGAAAACTCAGTCATGGTAACTAATATCACCAGACTAGAGCTGAATGCTACTGAAATCAAAGACTGTAAAGTCAAGATACGTGACATGGAAAAAGAAATGCCTCATCTTGTAAAGGAAAACGAGGAGTTGAAAGAAAGAGTCACGGAGTTGGAGCGTTACAAGAGGCGCTAGAATCTTAAAATACACGGTCTGAAAGAAAAAGTTGATGAAAATACTCGAGACGTTGTCATGAGCATCCTGTCCAAATTAGTGCCGCAATGGGAGACGTTGATGGAATTGATTGTTGATACTGTTCACCGCATCGGGAGAAAACAAGGGAGAGATCGTCAAACGATCATCCAGTTCACCATGCGATTCCACCGGGATTCCTTCTGGAAGCTGTCCAAAAACTCTAGGCTCTGCAAAGGCTTGTGGATTCACTTCAAACAAGACTTTTGTAAAGCTGACAAAGAGGCTCGCGCAGCTGCATGGCCGAAGATGGAGCAAGCCAGGGCAGCAGGACAGAATGTTTACTACAGAGGACATGTGGGCTACATCAACAGTAAAAGTGTTACTCTGGATTAGACTGTGTTTCAGGCCTAAGCAGGTCATGTACTTCTCACTCTAACAGGTTCCACGCTTCAAAGACTTTACTTTAATAGATTCTTTTCCAACCATAATAACTCTCTAAGTTGTTTAAATTGTAGTAGTTAAAATGCTGCTATAAGGGATGGTGCTATATTGAATTTTCGTATTAATTACAATGGGGAAAAAGGGAAGAAATAATTCCCTTATTGTCTACTTGTTAATTTTACAGCAGCACTTTTAAAGCCTTCCTTATTTTCATTTCAATATCTTGACGTTTTGCCTGCACTTAATGTTTGAAAGGGGCCATGCAATTGTGCTTAACTCTTATAAAAAATGTAAAATAAAAAAACCTTTTTTTTTTTTTTTTTTAACAAATTTTGTTCTATTCTTATTCTTATTTCTTAATTCTTTCTGTATGTTTTCTCATATTCAGATGTTCTCTTTTGTTTCACTCAACACTAGGGGTCTAAGAGATTTTAAAAGAAAATCAATTTTACTTTTTTGTAAAAATGAAAGTAGTGTTCTTCAAGAAACCCATTCTGTTGATTTAGATGAAAATTTCTGGTCAAACCAATGGGGAGATAAAATACTCTTTTCTCATGGCTCAAATAGGTCAGCAGGTGTTGCTATACTTTTATATAACTTTCCTGGAAAGATTTTAACAACTGTTAGGGATACTTGTGGTCATTGGATAATTTGTGTTTTTGAAATGGATGAAAACTTTTGGATTTAGGAAATATATATGGATATAATAGCCATAACCAAAACAAAATCCTAATTGATCAGGTTACAAGGGTAGTAAAGGATTTATCTCAGAGGTATCCTACTGAAAACTTTATTTTTGGAGGTGATTTTAATATGGTGATAGACGAATGGCTTGATAGATGTCCTTCAAAATATCTGAGACATCATTAGTTTGTAATGAGTTTAAATTGATAGATGTATGGCGCACTAAAAACCCTAATACTCAAAGTTTCACCTGGTTTAGGCCAGATGGTTCAAGCAAATCCAGAATAGATTTCTGGTTAGCCTCTGAGTTTAAATCTTGTCTGGAGTCAAGCTCTACAGTTTCTGCCGCACCTCAACTGACCATTGCATGATTAATTTTACTCTTAAACCCACTAAAACATATAAGAGGAGAAAAGGATACTGGAAGTTTAATTAAAATCTTTTAAATAGTGAACCATAGTGATTCAACTCTTAAAACGTATAGAGAAAAATGGGAATATATAAAATATAAGGTACGTCAGATCTCCATATTTTATGGTAAATTATTAAGCAGGAATAGGGAAAAAAAAAATTGGAAATTATTTGAGAAATAAATAGTATTTGTATTAAAGCCCTTTTAACGGCTGATCATCGCTGGACAACATATATATGATATACATATATAAGATCGAAGGGCGAAGTAGATAGAGGAGGGTGAAAGGAGCTCAGCGTATTTTTGTAGATTGGAAAAAAAGAGACAAGAGTGTAATGGTGTTAAGATTCTTTTAATCAATAATCAAGAATGTACTGATCCTGATACTAGGGAGATTTACGGTTTCTATAGTAAACTTTACTCCTCCTCTTATTTACACACAGATGCTGATGCTTTCTTTGATCACGTTAAAGATTGGATCCCCAAAGTAGATGAGAGTTTTAAAAATGTGTGTGATACAGACATCACTATAGATGAAGGGGAAAAAGCCATGAAATGTTTATCGTTAGACAAATCGTTTCTCATATTCTTCCACCTTCTATGAAGCAAGGAATTCACTCTCATCCCCAAGCCTGGGAAAAATCCTGAATTAATAGACAATCTTAGACCTATAACCCTGCTTAATAATGACTAAAAAATCTTAACTCATCTTTATGCCAATAGATTGGTAGACTGGTATTTCACAGATCATTTCAGAGACACAATCAGGTTTTCTAAAGGGGCGCTCAATTCACAATAATATACGAATTGTGTTTGACTTACTGGATTATAATTATTTAATTGAAGATAAAGGTTTTATTTTATTTTTAGATTTTTTTGTAAAGCTTTTGACATAGTCAAACACAAATTTGTTTCGTACATTACAATTTGGTTTAGGAGAAAATTTCATTAATATGGTTATGTTACTTTATAAAGACATTTAATAGCACTATTATTTTACTACAGGGTACATCATCAAGATTTTCAATTGATTAAGGAATTAAACAAGGTTGTCCTATCTCTCCTCTTTATTGCTGCAGCGGAAATGCTTTCCATTCTTATTAAAAACTCTGATTTTGAAAAAGTAATAGTATTTGGCAAACAGTCATCAGTCAGCTGGCTGATGACACAACCATTTTTATGAAAAACAGTAACCAAGTTCCAAAAATTCTTCAAACGGTAGAGCTTTTCTCTAGAGCATCTGGCTTGAAACTAAATCTTAAAAAATGTGAATTATTACCAATTCATAATTCCCCTCTATCAACTTTTTACAATATTCCTATAAAAGATACTGTTAAATACCTAGGGATACACATTACGAAGGATAACACCTCACTTAATAATCTTAACATTTGGAACAATTTAGAGAAGTGCAAATCTTATTTGAATTTGTGGTCTCAAAGATATTTATATTATTGGCCGAATTTTTCTCACAAAAATGGAATGCATTTCTAGACTAATCTACCCTGCTTACTCAATTTCATTTCCTAAAGAATGGAATAAAAGCTATAAACCAAGACAATTTTAATTTTATTTGGAAAGGAAAAACACACTACATTAGAAAAGGAACATTGGTCAAAGATTATGAAGAAGGAGGCCTAAAAGCCATCGACATTGAATGCATTAATGGCACTATTAAAACGAACTGGATCTTTTTTTGAAAAATGAAAATAGTTTTTGGTTTCATATCCCCAGCCAAATTTTTGATGCGTAGATTATGGGTCTGCAAAACTGCAATAAAGATTCTAGTGGCTCTCATCTCGCGTCTGCCGAGGCGACGTGTAGATTTCGAGCCTGCAAAATGCAATAAAGAATCTAGTGGCACGGATCTCGCGTCTGCTGAGGCGACGCGTAGATTTCGTGTCTGCAAACTGCAATAAAGAATCTAGTGGCTCTGATCTCGTGTTTGCCGAGGCAACGCGTAGATTAGGGTGTGCACACGGCAGTTATAAATATTCAACCAATCATTCAGACCGTGTACACTTGTCTGGTGGTTCATTGATGCATTTAATTTGAGGAGTTAAATGGGATATTGCCTGGTTTTTAAAAGCTATATGTCTGCACTAATAACTCTTTATTTAGCCTTTCATCCAGACCGTTTTTACCTGTCTGGTTGATATGTGGCTGCATTTAATTTTGAGAGATTAAATGAAATTTGATGTGTGTATGGCCTATATGCATACTATATTTAGCATTTCTTTCAGACAGTGTTAACTTGTCTGATAGATCATTTGCTGCATTTAATTTTTCAGGAATTAAATGGACAGTTGGCTGTAATTTTATTTTGAGAAATTAAAATAATACATATTTATCTGACTTTAAGTAGTTAGATTCATGTATTAGTTCAGCCTTTCATGTAGATCCTGACGCCAGTGGTGTTAGGCTTCTTAGGGCAGCCCCCTGCGGGGTGGAGCGGTGTACACCTCAGTATACGGTGCCCGTGCCACTTCGTTGCCCTCAGGGGGCCGTTCTACCAACCCTGGCACCCTTGGTGCTTCAGGGCGCAGCAGTTTCCAGCAAGCTATGACTCAGCGTTCACACGACGCTGCGTCAGGTTCGCACCCTCTGAGGAGGGTCTAAAAAGCAGTCAAATGGGTTGTTTCCTGCCAGTGTATTTCAGGTCACCAAAGTGGCTGCTCTAGGTATACCAGAGACCAGCTTTGAGAGGCTGGTTCCCTTTTGTGGATTTTCTGGCAGAGTTGAGGCTTCTGCCAAAATTATCTCACTGGGCAGGCTCTGGTAATGGAACAGAAAGTAAACTCTTTTGCGAAAGGAGCTACAAAATGGGTTCCTCCTCCCAGCAGAGAGTTAGGGTTTTTAGGGCCGCTACTATTTTGTTCCAAAGAAGGATGGAGGATTGGGTTCAAAATGTTGACGCTAAACCAGATCCGAGGACTGGTTTGTCATGATAGTTCTAAAGGATGCATACTTCCATGTCTCTATCCTTCTACAGCATAGGAAGTTCCTCAGGTTTGTTTTCAGGGGCAAAGTATACCAATATTAGGTTCTTCCATTCGGTCTAGCTCTATCACCCCACACGTTCATAAAATGCGTAGATGCAGCTCTGGCCTTGCTCAGGCTGCAGGGCATACGCATTCTGAACTGATTAGATGACTGGCTAATATTAGCGCAGTCGGAACAGATGGTCAGTTCGACATCGAGATGTCGTTCTTGCTCATATAAAAATTGGGGTTGTGGCTGAACGCCAAGAAGAGTGTGCTTTCTCCATTACAGAGAACCACCTTCCTGGGCATGGTATGGATTCAGTGACGCTGCGGGCCGTTCTGTCGCCCACTCGTATTTCTGCAATCTTTTCAGTCACACAGGAGATATATCTAGGCCAGTCACTCACTGTAAAACAGTTTTCTAAAACTGTTGGGTCTGGTGGCAGCTGCGTCCAATGGTGATACCTTTTGGCCTGCTGTTCATGAGACCCTTACAGTAGTGGCTCAGGACCAAGGGTTTTCCCTGAGGTGGAACCCACTTCGTATGATCAAGATCACGCGGCGGTGTCTCCGCGCCTTGGTTATATGGAAGAAAAGTTGGTTCCTGTCCCAGGGCCCTGTGTTAGGAGCTTAATATCATTGAGTCACTCTCATGATAGATGTTTCTCTCACAGGCTGGGGAGTGGTAATGGAAGGCCGCTCAGCTCAAGGGCTGTGGAGGAGTCATCTTTCGTGGCACATAATTGCCTGGAGATGATGGCAGCCTGTGGTTATCCCTTACGCATCCAGTTCCTCTTGGACTGGATGCCATGGTACAGACATGGCCGGGGCTCTCTTCGATGGCTCTCCCTCGGAGATTCTGATCAGGAGAGACCTTCTATCTCAGGTGAAGGGCTTGATTTTTCACCCCGCCCAGAAGTATTGAACCTGTGGGTTTGGCCCCTGAGGGGGCCCAACTCATAAGTATCTGGTCTCTCAACCGAGGTTGTGGAAACCATACTTTACTCCAGAACTCCAGTCACAAGGAAACTATCCTTGTATTTCTGCATTCCATGTCCCTGTGGATGGTATAATTGTGGGGTATAACCCTTTGAGGTATCGTTTCCTTTGTGGCACTCTGAGGCTGAGGCCTGCAGCATGCACTAGGGTTCCTGCTTGGGAGTTGGCCTTTGTGTTGGAAGGCTTATCTGCAGCTCCATTTGAGCCACTTGATTCTGTCTCAGAAAAATTTCTGACGTTGAAAACTGTTTTCCTCCTTGCCATTTCTCCCCTAAAAAGAGTAGGAGACCTTTAGGCCCTATCTGTATCCCCTACATGCCTTGAGTGTGCACCAGGGATGGTCAAAGTGTTCCTTTACCCTACCGGATTATATACCTAAGGTTCTGACCAGTATTCCACGGCCTATAGTGCTGCAAGCTTTCTGTTCTCTGTTCTCAGATCCAGACCAGGAAAAGTTGAATCTTGTGTGTCCAGTGTGAGCACTGGACACCTAATGTCCACAGAACTGCCCTGTGGAGGACTTCAGATCAACTGTTTGTTTTGGACTGCGCCATAAGGGGTCTCCCTGCGTCCATGGTTAGCAAGTGGATAGTTGAGACTATGTCACTTGCGTATGAGGTCTCTGGTCAGCAGTATCCACTGTCTGTCAGAGCTCACTCTTCTAGGAGTATGGTGGCTTCCACGGCCTTGTTGTTGGAGGTTTTCCTCAAGGAAGTCTGTGATGTGGTGGGCTGATCCTCGCCACTCACGTTGTGAGATGATATATCTCGACCTGGACGCAGCTCCAGGCTCATCAGTGCTCTCGTCTTATTGTGCCACAGTTTCACACGGACAGGCATTTTGGAATTATGGCGTTTTGGGATATCGTTCCCATAGCGCCCCCTTCGGGACGCAGTGCGAGTTCCCTCGAAAGGGAACGTCTCAGGTTATGACTATAACCATGGTTCCCTGAGAGAGGGAACGAGACACTGCGTCGCGTTGCCATACTCCCTGCATCCCTGTGATCGATTTGCTTCGGCAATTTAAGCTGAAGCCGGTCTTTCCGGATGTGTATTTATCCTTTCCTGGTCGTGACGTCACCCACCAGTGACGTTCACTCTCGCCATTGGACTAGTTGACACACGTGCATCAGACGCATTCACGCTGAGGGCGTTCCCATAGCGCTCCCTTTGGGACGCAGTGTCTCGTTCCCTCTCTCAGGGAACCATGGTTATAGTCATAACCTGAGACGATTTCTCCTTAAAAGACGGCCTGTTAAATTTGTCATTATTTCATCAGCAGCTTTTACTTTATTGGAAATTGATCTATAAGCATAACTTCAGTCCCCATAATATCCCTTTGTGGAATTGTAGATATGTGATTTTTAGGAATAAGTCTTTATTTTATCAAAGTTGGTGGGAGAAAGGAATAGGGTCTGTGATACATATATTAGATAATACTGGAATTATCTCTTTTGAGATTTTTTTTTTGTTCAAGATTTAAGTTAACTGACAGGAAACGATACGATATTATCATCAAAGCAATTCCACAATCTATAATTCAGATGTCTCTCAATTTATCTCAAAGTAATTTTCTATGACTGTAACTATGTCTGTGCCTTTTTGGGAGGATATGCGTTACTGGTTATTTCCTAAAATTGAAAATTTGCCTGTATTAACAAAAGAAAATGTTATATTTGGTATGTTTATGAAAGAAGAAACATATGACTTAGCAATTAACACATTTATTATTCTTGGTAAATTTTTCTTGCATAAAAACAGATTCTTGAAAACACAGTTTCTGCGTGAGAGCGCCCTCTGGCTTTCAGATGGAGAAGCATTTACTACTGATCAAAGAGCCGTACAGCTCTGACAAGCTGCGCATAAAATAATCGCAGCCTTTGCCAAATTGCATGCAATAAAATTGCGATAAATCGTGCAGCCCTACTTTAAGCCCGGCAAAAGAGGAAAAAGAATGCGCTGTCTGTGAATGTCCTGTCACACACACATGACGCATAGAATCGAGTTCTCTGTCATGCTTGAAAAAACAATAACACATAATAATGCCAAAAATGTGTGTTTTATCGAGTATCCTCTTAAGAGCAGCCTTGAATGAGTTAAATAAAGTCTTAAATGAAAGAGTTGTGAGAAAGTGGGACGCATGTGAGATCCGCGTCAAGTGCAGCAGCGGCAGATCTTAAAGTGATAGCAACCAATGTCACTGAAGATAATGAAAGAACAAAGGTAACAGAGAAAATTACTCACTGCTCTTGACTAAAGAACTTTTGTAGCTTTATTAATGATTAATCTATATTTAATTTAGGCTATAAATTATGCACTGCAGACTGGTAACTTTATTTAATTTCTGTATTTTTTTTTTTTTTTATCTGTTAGACAGGTAGGAAGGGCACAGGTAGGTTAAATATGACATTTATTATGGGTTTATGTGAGGATTGTTCTAAGTTCACTTAAATTAAAAGTTGTTATATTTTTGAAGCCTAATGTAAAAAAAAAAAAAAAAAAAAAGATAGCTTTCAATTACACTGATGTTGAATGGCTACAATTCATGTTTAAAACTGGGGAAAAAAATCAATTTCATCGAGACATCAGTAGCAGCATTAGTATCAGTGATACTGGCCTTCATTCATAAAAGATGCCATTAAACAAATATTTAAAATATACTGTCTTTATGTTGTTTCTTTATGTTGTTTTAATTTGGAGATTAACTGTGAAATTATTACTACATTATACAATATATTAAAAACGTATAAAAACTTAAGTGTTTTTAATTGCAGTTAATCGTGATTCATCACTTTTATTCCACTTTTGTCATTTCTGCATTAGCACAAGATACTCTTTAATCCATCTTTTCCAGAACAGGTTCACTATGTATTGTACCTGCCTCCAACGTCTACGGATATAGAGGTCCTCTCTTTTGAATAGTCCTGGAGGTAAAACTGGGATGTGGTTTGGGGTAAGTGCTTCAAGGTCATTGGGGTCGTCTGAAGACGGTGTAATAGGACGGTCATTCAAAATGGCCTCCACTTCTCAGAACACAGTAAGCAGGGCTTTGTCGTCTAATACTTGCTGCCTTACCACCGAACAGAGCACCTTCTTGACCTCTTGCACCAAGTGCTCCCAGACTCTACCATGATGGGCTACATGAGGTGGGTTGAACATCCACTTTACTTTCTCCTGTGTAAGAGCGCTTTGGATTTTATTTTGATTCAGTTCTTTTAAAGATTCAACTCACGATTACTACTAACAAAGTTAGTTCCATTATTTGACCTGATGCCCTCTGCGACATATGAATCTTTGTATTGCATTTATGCAGGAATCAGTGTCGAGAGTATGGGCCACTTCTGGACTGCACAACATGTTAAGCAGGTAAAAATGACACCATAACTTTTCACAATGTTCTGCCTCGATTGGCCCAAAGTAGTCCACTCCAGTATATGTGAAAGGAGGATGGTCAGCAGAGATTCTGTCAACAGGAAGATCAGACATTTTTTGCTCACCTGGTCTTTGGAAAAGCCGCTGGTAGACTATGCATTCTTTGATGATCTTTTTGCATACAGCATTGGCATGTGGTATCCAATATTGCCAGCGCAGGGTAGACAACATGTGATTCCTTCCTCTGTGACCCACCCTTTCATGTACATGCCGCAGAATGAGATGTGTAACATGACTGGATTTGGGTATAATTGCAGGGTGCTTTGTTTCTATGGGTAAAGCTAAATTACTGAGCCTACCTCCTACTCTTACGTCCACAATCACTGTGTCCAGTTTGTACAAGTGGCTTGATTCCTTTACATTACCTTTGTTTAGTGCAGTGATATCTTCTTTTAAGAACTGTTTCTGCACAAAGCGCACAATTGCTTTCTCTGCTTGAACCAATTTCTCAACAGAAAGTCCTGATATGGCGGGGTTTATGTTATAGCATTGCAGCTTACCCTTCAGTGTGATATTTTTGTCCGTAACAGGAACAACTTGCGCTTGCTTTCTTTCTTCTACCCATTGTTAAAGAATTTCCGTGAACTTCAACATCCATGCCACTGCTCTTTTAAGGCTTGTCCATTTGGAAAAATAGTTCAGGAGTTTGCTGTTGGGACATTTATCTGGGTTTACCGTAATGGTATTTGTAGTAACCTCATTTCTTACTTCTGGATCATCATCCTGGATAGTGCTCATTGGTACAGTGCTTGGCCACTGAGACTGTAGTTGGGAAAGGAAATCAGGGCCATTAATCAAGGTTTTAAGCTTTAGAAAGACATCAGTTTTCATGCCTCGAGAAGCTGCGTCTGCGGGATTCAACTTGGAACTGATGTGTTTCCAATGAGGAGTTGTTGAGAGAGACTCTCTGCCACACTTAACGCATGTGCAGTGGAATCCTCTCATCCCATCCCAACTTCATTTTGCACAGTTGCTGCAAAATTTGCTAGGCAGGAAGAATGACTGGCGCTACAAAGCCCAAGGGATCACAAAGAGAGCTAACAATGGACAGTATGCCACGCCTGGTTGTAGAATGGGGTATAATTTCAATGCTAAAGGTAAATGTGTCATTTTCCACATTCCATTGAACCCCTAGGGCCCTTTCCATGGGCAATTGGTCCATACTGAGGTCTAGCTGCTTTACACCCTTAGCTCTGTTCTCTTCGGTGATAGCAGATAAGAGTGTGCGATTATTGCTTATCCATTTATTGAGTCTGAAGCCCCCTTTGACACACCTCTGTTAACTGTCGATATAGGGACACTGCCTGTTCCTCCGTGATAACAGATTTTAAGCAGTCATCAACATAGAAATTTTCCCTGATTGTGCTTATAACATCAGCTGGATAATCCTTCTGATTATTCTCTGCTGTCTTTAGAAGAGCAAATGTGGCACAACTTGGGGACGATACAGCTTCGAAGTTGTGTACGAGCATTCGATACTCTGCAAGCTCTGCATTGATATTTCCATTTTGCCACCACAGAAATCGTAGAAAGTTGACATCCTCCTTTGCCACCCTAACCTGGTGGAACATTCCTTCTATATCTGTCATGAAAGCAATTGGGCCTTGACAGATTCGAAGTAGCACTCCTATGAGTGTATTAGTCAAATCTGGACCTTGCAAGAGTTCTTTGTTCAAAGATGTTCCACCAAATTTGGCTGCACAATAGGGCTGGGAATCATACGTTACCATCCACACTGAGACTCAGTGGACCATTAATGACCCACCTGAGGAGCGTTTTTACAGCGTACGGTCCACCACCCTCGCTGTTAATCTCTCTTCAAGGCTCCAAAGCTTTTGGAGCATTTACTCCAAAAAGCAACCCAATACCTGCATCTATTGGGGTCAAATCCACATCTTTTAAATAAGACCACCTTTTAAGGTCTTCCATTTATGAGACATTATCTTTGGTGACTGGGATTGTTCTTTGAGTGTAAACATCGGGTAATGTTAGGTAAGTAACTCCCTTCAGTGCAGCTACTTCCAGTCCAGAGATTTAGTAACTAGAAACTGTTTTTTCTTGACCCATTGTTTTCAAGAGTATATGCTTGTTTCTCAATGAATTCTAGAGATCTTTGAACTTTGGCCTTTGTTTGGCATTTTCTTGTATGCTGCAGGCAACGAATCTCCATTTGTCACGTAATTTAAAAGACAGTTTAGACACAATAACCTTCATGTTTGCTGCAATTTCCAGATCTTCACCATAACTAACTTCCTGCATAGTATTGAAGCAGCTTCTCAGGAAGAGCGCATAAGATCTCAGAGCAGGACTATCTTCTGCTTTTATAACAGTCCGGTTTAGAGCTTTATCAATGAATGCAGATGTTACTTTAACAATATTTCCAAAATTCCATTCCAGCTGTTTCTTTGCTTCATTGTAACCTGTATGAGGATCCAAGTGAAGACAGCTTTTGAAATTGTTCAAGATAATATAATCTGTCAGGCATATTATCTGTTTTGCTTTCAATACTTTGCTCAAAGGCCTTTATGAATGCTCTGTACTCAAGTGGGTTGCCATCAAATATGGGATCTCCCTCTGGAGAAGAGACAGCTGCTGTTGCTTGACCAACATCTCAGTGATTTCATTTTGTTTTCTTATGACATCTACAAGAGCATTTCTTTCCATGTTAGCAGAGCCACCATTTTGATTACTTCTTGATTGAGTATGCTCTGATTCAATTTTAATATTTTGTTTTGCAGAATGATGGGGACTTCTTTTGACTGTGGACAATTTTGGTAATACCTGGACCATAGGTTTTGCCGGAGTAATAGCAGGAAGAATATAATCAGTGGATGTATTGGACTCAGAGTCCGATGAATCAGAAGAATCTCATTTTGAAACACTGCTTTGATTTTTTTGTTTTTTTTTTTTGTTATTGAAGCAGATGCTTTTGCATCAGCTGCAGCCAGTTCAGCATTCAAAGCTAGCTTTTCTTTTTTAGCCTTCAAACAGGTTTCCTCCATGTCCAGAGCATGTTTTTGTTCAAGAGCTTTTGCTTTTACTTTCAGTGCAGCGCGCTCTGCTTCAGCTTGCAAATAAGCTACTGATGTACTGGACGATTTGCTGCTATTACTAGAGGCCTTTCTGAGGACGTTAGTAGCTTTCTTTGGAACAGGAGTTCTTTCTGCGGTCTTAGAAACACCGTTATCATGCCCAGTGGTATCTTCCAAAAGTTCAATCTGCTTTTCTTGTCTTTTGTCTATTTGAGACACACTATCATCTGACCCAATAGCATCTCCTAAACCCTCGTAATTTTCTTCTTGTTTCTCATCGTCACTTGCACCTATCCAGCTTTTAATTCCGTTTAGAAATTTTCTGAAACTAATTAATTTAGGTTCATACCAGTCAGAATGATCTGCTTCCTTTTCATCTTAGTCTTTTAACAAACTTTGAACAGCAACCTGCAAATCCATAAACTCTGCCAAGATAGAATTAAACTTCTCAACTTGTAACTGTTTCCTCAACTGTTTCCTTATTTTCGCCAGCTTCGATAAGATTATTAATTTCATTCTGTTTCCGTGTAAGAGCTCCAAGCTTTCCTTTTTGTTTAGCAAGTAGCTTAAAGTAGTACTGTAGTATAAATCCAAATGTAATCCACAGAAATCCACAAGATTTTTGACTTAATGTTTCAGCTTTTTCTCAAGGCCGCAGAAGCATGGTAGTGGGCTTGTGGTTTGGTTACGCACTTCATTCCACCAGGCGTTGCTTGTTTTTCTTCTTATTTATTTAAATCCAGAATAATTGATTAACAAAACATTGATTTAAATTAAGATATAAATTATACAAAAATGAAATACTATAAACAAACTTATGAAGTGGTCAAAAATCGTCTCTGACCCACTCCACATCTCCCGACATATTGAATTCAATCCATTTCCACACCCTGTTTGACGTATCCAATTTACGCTGTTTTCTTTCTTAATTAACATAGATTAAATTAAACCAAAAACATAAACAAGCAATATTATAATAACAATATTATACAATATTATAAAACTGTAAGAAACCCCCCATCGGCCCAAAAACGGAATCCAACGGCCTGGGTGAAGGTTTAACGCGTGTATGTCTTTTCAGCGCCCCTGTGAAGTTCACTTAATTTTACTCGTTTAATCTGACTCCAATTTCAAATTATTATTACTCTTAGGTTGTGTTTCCAATTAGAAATTAATCATTGGTTATGTATTAATTTAGATATTTGATTATTTTGGGTATCCCATACTTTCAATTATTCGTTCATTACGGACCCATATCGCTTAGAGTCACACGCCCCGGGTTTGCGCGGATCTCACGACACAAATTCGCCAGTTTCTGATTCTTAGTCAGAGGGTGCAAATTTGCGGAAATATGGACTCCAATAATCTACTGGTCATAATGATTTCAGAAGAATCCAGAGTAAATCAAATATAACATTTTATTTGTCAAGTAAAAATTTATCATGCCAATTTCATAGTTGGACAATGAGAAGCCAATTCAGAAATAATAAATGCATAAATTAAATTGCTCAAAGATGACTCTAAGATTAAGAAATGCACATACACACAGTGGTGGATTAGTGTTTTTAAGACATTTACCCATCACTGCATGGGGGTTTCCGGCTACAGAAGATCCCACATGACTGCTTTGCACTTTACCTTAAATACCCAGACCAGAACAAAAGGATTGTAAATATTTACTACACCAACACCTGTTTTGGGGGAAGAGGAGTGGGTTTTCAGATATCTTGAAGAGACACCACCCAAAAGGAGGAAAGAATTCTCCTTAGTTTTCAATCTTCCTCATAATACCAGTGACTGCTGTGAAATTGAGACCATTTTACCAATCACACTGAGACATTTAAAATGATACCAAACATGAAAGGAAAAAACAATAGATATACAAGATACATTATACATAGAATTCTTGGAGAACTTTCAGTGACTTGAGTCAGGGGGAAAGGAAGGAGGGGGTGAGGGTGTGTGGGGGTCGGGGGGGTTGCATACTGTATATGTGTGAGGACAGTTTAGGGCAAGGCGTTGTCCTATGCTATTTCTTTGAGATCTTCTCTCCAGATGAGTTTTATTGCTTTATTGCAGGGCGCTTTATCTCAGTTTTTGTCTTAGCAGGAAAATCAAGTCTTACAAAGCTAAATAAGTCTTAAATGGCTACAACAATTACAGAAAAAAAATAGTGTGATTAATCGAGTTAATTTTTTTTAAAACGATTGACAGCAGTGAATCCCTGCATGGTGCATCCCAATGTACATACTATCCACCCTATCCGCCCTAAATAGTATTGAATATTACTAATGTCACATACTATTTAGGATGGATAGTATGCATATTGAGACGCAGACCGAGTATAAAGGGTAATTGAATCATTGAATCAGTCGAAACAAAGCTGTGTGTTGCTCTGAGATGCGCAAAGGATCTTCAAGGGCATCAATATCGAAACCATGTGACAATATTAGATCTACAGTAAAGTATGATTATGACAGTGAGTGGGTCCTGGGTGTTGACAAACTCCAATAGAGTTTAAAATATCTCTAAATGTGTCTTTTTCTTTATCTACATGGATAATAAAATCACCAACAATAAGGACTTTATCCACAGCCAGTACTAACTCTGATAGAAAATCAGCAAATTCTTTGATTAAAGTCTGTATGGTGCCCTGGCCTGAATACAGTAGCCAGCACAAATGTCAAGCAGAATTCATCACATACACTAGATAACGTTACATAAAGCACCATCACTTCAAAAGAATTATATTTGAAACTAGACCTCTGAGTAATACTGAAAATATTGTTATAAATTGCAGCAACACCTCCCCCTTTGCCTTTCAGACGAGGCTCGTGTTTGTAACAGTAACCTTGAGGGGTGGACTCATTTAAAGTAACGTAATCGTCTGGTTTTAGCCAGGTTTCTGTCAAACACAGCACATCTAGGTTATGATCTGTAATCATATAATTTACAAAGAGTGATTTTGTAGAAAGGGATCTTTAGCGAGCTTTATCATTTGTTCATCTCTATTATATCTGTTTTTTATTTGTTGAACATCAATTCAATTTTTATCCTTAAATGGGTTTGAGAGTTTTTTGTATTTACTAGTTTGGGGAACAGACATAGTCTCTATGTGATGACATCTAAGTGAATGAGTCTCTATGTGTTGGGATTTATCCAACTTCTGTGATGTGAGACAGCTAGCAAACGGTTGGTTTAGCCAGTCTGTCTGCTTCCTGACCTGGGCCCCAGTTAGTCAATGCTAATACTATACATATGGCAGGCAGTGCAAGTGACAATAACAGGTGAAGATGACATGACTTACCGTGTTTGTTGACTGATCCAACTCACCACAGTCGTTTGATGGACTCGTAAAGGCGCGAGAGAAAAAAACACTGCAAGCACGTATGGCTTGTTAACAGGCTAGCAAAATGGTAGCAAGTTGTGATAGCAATAACGATTTAGATTAAAGCTAGCGATGTCAGATTGATATGATAGGCAATATTAGACAATATCTGATATATGGTGATCAGTAAGTTATATTAAACAATATAAACAAGGAATGATAGTAAATAGAGATTCAAAACAAAAAGCTATACGGAGCTTACAGACACAAACCACTCAGCAGTGAGGCAGACAGGAGCAATCAAACTAGGCCTTTATGTCTTGATGATAGAAGTGTTTCAAAATCCACCAAAGAAAGTAGTCTACACGTAATATGAAGCTTTACCTTTATCTTAAATATGGAGATACATTTCTAACTGATTGCTTTCAAATCATAATTTTTGCCACCCTTGAAATGGGTCATGTCATTAACATTACCTGAGCAGTTGAATTAAATACACTATAAAACCACGCTCTTTCAGGGACGTGCATTTATTGCATGGACGAAGAACATAATATGTTTAAAATGCATATACATACACAGTCAGTTGAATGATAATAACATATTTTCTCTTTAATGCTGTTAAACTGACGATCTTCATCCCCACTTAACCACTTGAGCCAAATACTGGAAATACCTCATGTATGTAGCAAGTGGTCAAGTGCAAAGACTGCATGTGTGGGTACTGGAACAATTATTAAATGGATAATTTAGTGACTCATTCGAAAAGACTAGCGTAAAGTTAACCTGCAGAAAAATTCACTGAAAAATTCCCACCAATAATGCACAAATAGACAGTCTGTCTAGAACAAACAGAAAAGCAGAGTGGTACAAACAAGATCAAATTTAGCACTGTAACGAGCTGCTACAGTATGTAACTTACATTTGTTTGGAATCTGAATTTACATGTTTTAATCTAGCAGTGGAATACAAGTGAAGTAATTTAGGTTGCTTTAATTTGCATAGGTTTGTAGGTATATAAGTTCACCTACTATACTCTTCCACAGTACCGGGCCAATGTTGTGGTGCCCTGTCGTATGGAGGAGATGATCAGGGTTATTCGACAACGAGACTTCCAGGCATTTGGTGAGCTGACCATGAAAGACAGTAATCAGTTTCATGCCACCTGCCTGGACACCTACCCACCCATATTCTACCTGAACAACGTATCGCACCGGATCATCAGCCTTGTGCACCGCTACAACCAGTACTATGGAGAGACCAGGGTGAGCACAAGTAATACAAGTCAATATTCAGATGTTTTTGTTGGCATGACATAGCCAACATACTGATCAACTATTTTTAAACATCTTCTTCTTTTTATTTTTCTTCTGAGCCAAAATTTTAATGGTATCTCCTCCTAGAATTTTCAAGCTACAACCACCAGACTCGGGTCGGACCTTCATACTGTTCTAACATGCTAGTAATGTGTTAAAATGTGTTAATCCATGCAAACAATGCCTTTTCTCTTTCTTCTCACTAAATTTAAAGGGGTCATATCATAAAAATCTGACTTTTCCCGTGTTTAAGTGCTATAATCGGGTCTCTGGTGCATCTACCAGCACAGAAAATGTGAAAAAGGACAACCCAGTAACTTTGTTTTGGTAAGCCTTTTTCTACAAGCATGTGAAAAATCGAGCCGTTCTGATTTCGCTCCCCTTGTGACGTAGGAAGGGGATCTTATTATAATATTACCATCCCCTGAATCTGTATGTTTCCACCCACGGTGCCGCCATTGTTTTCGCAAATGACGATTAACACTGGTCCTAGAGTGCAGCAGTTGTCCTGCAGTTTAGCTACAACCCTGATCAAACACACTTGTAATTTTATTTATGAAAGAAATGTGTCCAGATAAATTCATATACCAGTATGTGTAAGTCATTAACACTAGAATGCTTCACACGATCGTCAGTAAAACACAGGATTTGCACAGAAATTGATTCTCAAAGATGGATCGATACCAACTGATCCAATTTCATATATATTTATTTCGTGATGTTTGCAAATTGTCTTCCTGAATGTGTTTAGTTAGGATGTTGCTAATGTACTGTTAAATGTGGCTAAAGGTGGATGATGAAACCAATGTTCCTTTTACTCTTGGAAGTTGAGTTAAATCAGCCAAACAGATCAGTGCTACTGAGAAAGTATTTATGTGTGTACAATATGCATTAAAGGTTCAGTGAATGGACTGTGGGCATGACATCTGAGGTTGAGTATACCTAAGGAGTCTTACAACCTCTAGTAAAGACATCAAATGACAAAACACAGATGATGTTCATCTAGTTCTAGAACCAATTGTAAGGAGGTCGTAGTATAGAGTTAGATGCTGTCATCATACTGTCCAGGATGATGTATCCAGTTTATTTACTTGTAAAGGCAATACAACACAAAACATATGATTAAACATTAATAGAAAAAGTCTATAAAATTAATAAATAAATCAAATAAGATATATGTGCTAAATCAAGGGTCTTCAACCGGGGGTCCACAGCGGTGCTGTTTAACTGTTAAAAAATTAAAACATGGGTAAAACAAGTCCCTTTCACAAAATCACAAAGTTAAATATAATATATGTTTTTTAAAAGATTATTACATTCACAGCTTTAATAAAACCCACATCACGTGGCTGTACGATGCCGTCAATGAGATGTGATCTTTATTGAAGACTATGAGCGCTATAACTTAAAAACGCTACTTGCTAATAATTTATACAATTTAGCTCGACAGAATAGATCACTTTGTAATATCTTCACCCTGAGCATGCGATTCCTACACCTCTTTAGAAACAACTGGTGCAAATCCAGATGTGGAGGCCAATAAACACAATTGAATTGAACACAATCAGAGATGATAGTTAGATTCTAAGCTATAATCCACTCACTGCTCAAAACACAAGTTTTTGTTCAGCGCTCAGTTCTGCTCGCTCGCGAATCCTCTCATTAACAAGTATAGACATGAGTGGTCTTTGCACACTTTAGAGGCTATATATAATCTATTGAATAAAAGTTTTGTATTTCATTATGCTTAGTTGAACGACGGCCAATTACACGCAGTAAAATTTCAGAAGAAATATCTGCAGATGCGAGATTCACTCTCGAAATAGCGGTGAATGACAGAGTAATAACCATAGTATGGGACAAAAATATGACGTCAAAATACTCTAGATATGCATTAAGCCATGTAAATGCAGACTTAAGATTATTAACAGAAAAATATTAATATATTATACCAATTAATGGTAAAAGTAATGACTTGTAAATATGGTATGAATTACCCATAATATGAAGGTTTACCTGTAAATATGAAAATAAATTTCTAGCTCTGACTGATTTTTAAATCGTAATTTTGGCCACTCCTGAAATGGCTCATACCATTAACATTACATGAGAAGATGAATTAATCATGCTATAAAACTGTTCTTATTCAGGGACGTGCATTTCTTGCATGGATGAAGAACATAATATATTTAAAATGCATATACATACACAGTTGAATGATAATAACGTCTTTCCTCTTTAATGCTCATAAACTTAACGTATGAAGCAAACTGTTTGCTGAAAATATCCACAACTTAACACTGAAATAGTAGCGTGCAGTTTATCTGTCAATCGTGCATGAAAGTTGCGTTCATTACTATAATAGGTGTATGTGTGTGTGTGTGTGTGTGTATATATAATATATATATATATATATATATATATATATATATATACCGATCAGGCATAACATTATGACCACCTTCCTAATATTGTGTTGGTCCACCTTTTGCTGCCAAAACAGCCCTGACCTGTCGAGGCATGGACTCCACTAGACCCCTAAAGGTATGCTGTGGTATCTGGCATGTTAGCAGCAGATCCTTTAAGTCCTGTAAATTGTGAGGTGGGGCCTCCATGGATCAGGCTTGTTTGTTCAGCACATCCCAAAGATGCTCAATTAGATTGAGATCTGGGGAATTTGGAGGCCAAGTCAACACCTCGAACTCGTTGTTGTGCTCCTCAAATCATTCCTGAACCATTTTTGCTTTGTGGCAGGGCGCATTATCCTGCTGAAAGAGGCCACAGCCACCAGGGAATACCGTTTCTATGAAAGGGTGTACATCAGAGGTCTCCGACCCTGCTCCTGAAAAGCTACCATTCTGCAGATTTTAGCTCCAACCCAATCAAACACACCTGAACCAGGTAATCAAGGTTTTCAGGGTTGCTTGATAATTACAGACAGGTGTGTTGGAGCAAGGTTGGAACTAAAGTCTGCAGGACGGTAGCTCTCCAGGAGCAGGGTTGGAGATCTGGTCTGCGGCTATGCAGCCCCATACACAACAAACTGCAATGCACTGTGTATTCTGACACCTTTCTATCAGAACCAGCATTAACTTCTTGAGCAATTTGAGCTATAGTAACTCGTCTGTTGGATCGGACCACCCGGGCCAGCCTTCTCTCCCCACGTGCATCAATGAGCACCAATAGCATTTGGTCACCTTTTTAATTATAGAAGCTTTTTATAAACAGAAACTTTTAAAGTCTCTTGTTGTTTGACCCCAGTAAGAACATTTACAGCATATACACTGTCGCATATGCATAGTTTCCACTCAATTTTGATATTTTAACAGATTTTGTGAATAGTTTTACATAAGCATTGATATTTTTAACTTTTTTAATAATTTTATTATACATGGAACCGTTACAATTATATTAAAATATTTCACTGAAAAACTTAACATACATTGACCATTTTTATCACAGGAACATCTGCAAAACGTAATCTTTGAAATGACTTTTGCCATTTCAGTTTGACCACTGAACCTTATTAAAAGGGGTGATTATGATTTCACTTTGTAACTTTGTAATGTTGCTGTTAGAGCATAAACAACATCTGCAAAGTTACGATGCTCAAAGTTCAATACAAAGGGAGATACTTTCTTTTAAAGAATTCTCTGTTTAAGGATTACAACAAATGGCTGGTAGGGACTACAACGAGCTTCTTCCTGGGTTAGTGACATCACTAACCCTAAAATTTACGTAAACCCTGCCCCTGAGAACACGCAAAAAGGGGGTGAGGCCATGTTGGGCTGCTTTAGAGAAGAGTAAGACTTGTTGTGGTAGAGCGTCATTTTATGCTGGACTGCTTCACAAACGAAGGTCAATTCAATGCTGGATTTGCACAAAAGATTAACATGACGGGGAATGCTAGTCGATGAGTTGAATCAACTCCACAGCAACTACATAAATTTATCCACTTACCATTCAGAAAAATCCAGACGCATTCTATAAGTTGTAACTTCTTCCTGAGTCTCTCATCAGTGTCTGACGCCGGTTTGAATAATGTAAGGCTGAACGTCGTTACTCTCGCCGGTTCACCACCATTCCTTCCTTGGACCACTTTTGATAGATACTGCAGACTGGGAACACCCCACAAGAGCTGCAGTTTTGGAGACGCTCTGACCCAGCCGTCTAGCCATCACAATTTGGCCCTTGTCAAACTCGCGTAAATCCTTACGCTTGTCCATTTTTCCTGCTTCTAATGCTGCATTCACGCCACCGTGTGTGTTAACATACAGTGGGTACAGAAAGTATTCAGACCCCCTTAAATTTTTCACTCTTTGTTATATTGCAGCCATTTGCTAAAATCATTTAAGTTCATTTTTCTTCCTCATTAATGTACACACAGCACCCCATATTGACAGAAAAACACATAATTGTTGACATTTTTGCAGATTTATTAAAAAAGAAAAACTGAAATATCACATGGTCCTAAGTATTCAGACCCTTTGCTGTGACACTCATATATTTAACTCAGGTGCTGTCCCTTTCTTCTCATCATCCTTGAGATGGTTCTACACCTTCATTTGAGTCCAGCTGTGTTTAATTATACTGATTGGACTTGATTAGGAAAGCCACACACCTGTCTATATAAGACCTTACAGTTCACAGTGCATGTCAGAGCAAATGAGAATCATGAGGTCAAAGGAACTGCCTGAAGAGCTCAGAGACAGAATTGTGGCAAGGCACAGATCTGGCCGAGGTTACAAAAAAATTTCTGCTGCACTTAATGTTCCTACGAGCACAGTGGCCTCCATAATCCTTAAATGGAAGACGTTTGGGACGACCAGAACCCTTCCTAGAGCTGGCCGTCCGGCCAAACTGAGCTATCGGGGGAGAAGAGCCTTGGTGAGAGAGGTAAAGAAGAACCCAAAGATCACTGTGGCTGAGCTCCAGAGATGCAGTCGGGAGATGGGAGAAAGTTGTAGAAAGTCAACCATCACTGCAGCACCTCCACCAGTCGGGGCTTTATGGCAGAGTGGCCCGACGGAAGCCTCTCCTCAGTGCAAGACACATGAAAAAACACCTGAAGGACTCCAAGATGGTGAGAAATAAGATTCTCTGGTCTGATGAGACCAAGATAGAACTTTTTGGCCTTAATTCTAAGTGGTATGTGTGGAGAAAACCAGGCACTGCTCATCACCTGTCCAATACAGTCCCAACAGTGAAGCATGGTGGTGGCAGCATCATGCTGTGGGGGTGTTTTTCAGCTGCAGGGACAGGACGACTGGTTGCAATCGAGGGAAAGATGAATGCGGCCAAGTACAGGGATATCCTGGACGAAAACCTTCTCCAGAGTGCTCAGGACCTCAGACTGAGCCGAAGGTTTACCTTCCAACAAGACAATGACCCTAAGCACACAGCTAAAATAACGAAGGAGTGGCTTCACAACAACTCCGTGACTGTTCTTGAATGGCCCAGCCAGAGCCCTGATTTAAACCCAATTGAGCATCTCTGGAGAGACCTAAAAATGGCTGTCCACCAACGTTTACCATCCAACCTGACAGAACTGGAGAGGATCTGCAAGGAGGAATGGCAGAGGATCCCCAAATCCAGGTGTGAAAAACTTGTTGCATCTTTCCCAAAAAGACTCATGGCTGTATTAGATCAAAAGGGTGCTTCTACTAAATACTGAGCAAAGGGTCTGAATACTTAAGACCATGTGATATTTCAGTTTTTCTTTTTTAATAAATCTGCAAAAATGTCAACAATTCTGTTTTTCTGTCAATATGGGGTGCTGTGTGTACATTAATGAGGGAAAAAAATGAACTTAAATGATTTTAGCAAATGGCTGCAATATAACAAAGTGAAAAATTTAAGGGGGTCTGAATACTTTCCGTACCCACTGTATATATTAATATATTAGAGCTGCACAATTAATTGTTTAAAAAAAAATTACACAGAAGTACCGGGATAAAAGTTTATAGTTCGGATATAAACACTGATGTCTATGTTAGCAGTCAAAATAGAGCATATTACCTTGTAACTTGGTGCTTCAAATAAAGATTGTTAAAAAATGTATTTGTCATTGAATGAATCATTCATTCAAGAGATTCGTTCAAAAACAATTTATCCAGTCATGAAACAATTGAAGTATTTATGAATTACTCATTCAAAACCAATGTTTTTTTAAAAAAATAATTCATTCAGATTTTTAAAAGTATTAAATAGGTTGCAGCAATTAATATTTTGTCAGAAGCTCTAGTAAAATTAATTTTATTTTTAGGGCAGGGATAATACATGGATTCTCGATTGAATGAATCTGGATCGATCCTGATATGTTCTCTCTCAAATCGATTCTGATCTTAATTTTAACAGCAAATGGTGCTATAGGATAGTTTTTAAACGCACACTCAAATGCTCACGAAGAAGAATGCTGGATAGCGATCGTGCGTTTGGCTGAGTCATGTAAGTGGTTAAATATACATGCACCCTAGCTCAGAATGCTTTTATGATGCAAGATTAATGTAAACACAGCCCACTGTGAACACCTTGTAATTCGCTTCAACCTTTTCGAACTTTATGAATGATTATTTTAGGGTTAAGTGGTGTGTATATAGGAACTGGAAGCAAGCAGAGGATGGGTGTTTTAAAGATGTAGTGCCATCTGCTGTTAAAAACTAAGCTCAGAATCGATTCGAGATTCATCCAGAAAATATCAGAATCGCTCCAGATTCTTTGTTCTTTATTTGTTATGCATAAATCTCAATTTTAACAATGAAAAGTAACATACAGACAATGATTTGTGTGGAGCAATAATGTGCATAGTTCTAATCTACTGTCTTAACATAACTTTCATAATATGGTTGGTTTCTATTAATATTGAATGCTATATGCTTAATATAAAACTCTGTTTGACACATTTTGTATCGGGGGTCCTTGCTCCATGTCTCTATCGCATAAGGGGTCCTTGCCCTGAAAAACGTTGAAGACCCCTGTGCTAAATGGTTAAATAAGTAATTTGAAGGAGACAAAGTAACAGCATGAATAAAGTACAACAGATGTATGTTTGCTCTCTTGAAGCTGCGCAAACAGGTTGCTATTAAGAATTCTTAGGTCCTTCAATAGTGAAGTATGGAATGGTATTGTTATGATATTATTTAGTATGGTGTTATAGTTAACTTGTTGACTCTGATACTGTGTGGAATGTTTTTATATGGTTTTAGGATGAACCTTAGACGGTGCACTTTATTTGGATTGAATATTAAATCTAATCTACATCTCTTTCTTTAAATCTCAGCATACTCCTTTTGATGTAAGTGGATTGATTTGTTTGCTCCTTTTGTCTTATTTCAGGTGGCATATACCTTTGATGCTGGTCCTAATGCTGTTATTTACACCTTGCAAGAGCACTTACCAGAGTTTGTACAGGTGGTTCGTCATTTCTTTCCCTCAGAAGCCAATGGATCAGAGTAAGTTGCTAAAATCAGGCATGCTGTTGATATTGATACTTTGACAGTAAAACAAACACTGCAGCTCTTCACAGCACATTAAGTTATAACTTAACTCAGTAACTTTTATTTGCAGGTTTGTCAGAGGTCTTCCTATATGTTCAGCTGACCTCTCTGAGGAGCTGAAGAGAGACCTTAATATGGAGCCCACTCCAAAGGGCATACACTACATAATCAGCACTAAGGTAAGTGTCTGAAAACGGCATTAACTGTAAGGCACATTCATGTATTTTCAACTAGTTCTTTTACGGAGAAAGAAAATACCTTGTTTGTCTTAATATTTTTATTTAACACTATACCCTTATTAAATTCTGTCAGTAAAAATGGTGGTGTATACATGACCTGTTTTATCATAATTGCTGTATACATATATATTGCTGTATATATATTTTAGGCTGGTCCGGGACCATGTGTGGTGGAAGATCCAAGCCATCATTTGTTGGGTGTTGACGGGCTGCCCAAGAAGAGTGTAGTTTTAGAATAACCTTAAAGATCTCTGTAGATCAAGAAAAAAAAGAAAAGATTTTGCATAAATAGATTTGTAAATATATTTCAATATAAATTGTTGTGTAACGAGTACATTTACTTTAATTAAAATAATGATTTTTAATGATGACACAATTTGTCTTTTTGTCTGATCTGCATAAAGGGATTTTTATCTTTGTTTTCATTGAGAAGCACCCATAAATGCATGTATGTCTGTGGTTTCACTCCGATATACAGTGCGTGCAGAATTATTAGGTACGTTCATTTTCTGATCATATATCAGGTCATTCTGATCATATCATAGAAGAAAAGACACATGTTAACTGCAAAAGAATTAAGAATTAAGGTGAAGAATTAAGTGTGAAACCACCAGGAACCCTTTAGTCTCCAGCGCCACCATTTTCTAGAACTGCAACCTACCTGGAGTTTCCAGAAGTACAGGGTGTCAGGGTCTCAGAGACTTAGGTTAGGTAAAGAATCCTAAAAAATGACCCCCACTTACTAAGAATCACAAGCTGAAGTGTTGTAAAATACATGAAGACTGTTTTTTAATAGGCTTTATAGACAGACAGATTGAGAGTGACCAGCACCACATTCTCTTGTACCACTGTTTAAAGAATTTATCTTCCAGAATCTGGCAGTAAGTTTTGGGAGTTCATTTTTAGTCCATCTCCTACCCTGAAGTCTGTCTTGCAGATATGGACTAAAAATTATCTTCCCAAAAAACTGTAAGTAGCTTTTATAAACATGCCTTAGAAAAAAACATTACAAAAAAACAAAAAACAAACAAACAATGGCACTGACATATTTTAAGATAAACCGATCAGGCATAACATCAGGAAACAGACTTTTATGATATGGACTTGAAAGTAATGGAACAACATGTAAGTAACTGCTAATTCTAATGCCTGATCTGTGACCATTGATTTCTAATATGTAATGATTCATGTAAAGTCAGATGTTCTTTGTCTATGTGTCATTAAATCAAATCAGTGACTAAACAGCCAACTTCACATTGCGCGCTGGAGCTGTCAATCAAACTGCTCCAGTTTGTCAGTGACAGAGTTCTGGACTCTTGCCAAAACTCCTGTTATATTCAACAAATCTCTTATTTACATCGTGTTTGCACTGTTAGTTAAGATGAAAGTATTCGTTATTGTGTAGAAATTGAGTTGCAATGATGAGATCACTGTGATCGGCTGTGTTCATCACTGCAACCTTTTATGCCACAATCTAAATATAATTCCATAGAATATAATGCTATAATCAACACTTTTCATGATTAGTTTACCTTGAGAGCTGTAATAGTAAAAATGTGCTAAAAGTTTTCGAGAGAATTCCACATAGAGGGTAATACTTAGCTATTTCATATGCAAAGATGTTAGCCAGTCACAGCAGTGGGTGTTTACACTGAAGTCTCACAGCAGACACGCCCCTTAAAACAGAGTGTTCAAATCAGAGGGCTAAAATCAGGTTAGACAAAATGCCTTTTATTTCTAAATTATGACAATTTTTAATATAAAATTCATACTAACATTAAGTAAGCACCCCAGGAAACCTTATCAACCAATAAAACATCGCAGTTCAAGACCCCTTTAACATGTATGCTTGCAAAGATAAAGGCCTCGAACCTGTGCATGCGTTGATACATGTACACTAGCCCTACCAAGCACACACAGCTTTATGTGCACAAACAATTTCGAGTATCACAAGCTGTCTTTTTCCACAGAGATGAACTTTATCCTCAGATCCATATAATCAATCAGTTAAGACCAAACTTCCTTAAACATTAAAGAGCACTAGTGTAATAAACAGTGCAATTTTCCCCATATTTTGTTGAATATTGACAAATTTATACATAAATAATGCTTTTTTGTTTTATGTTGTTTTTACTCTGCTTTTGCCATAATTGACACAAAAACACGATATGCTCTCGTGTCGTGGCGACATGTGGTCAACATGTGAACGTGACTTCTGATTGCCTGAAACTCACCGAGGTCTGAAGTGGGATATCTAACCTATGGAATCCCAAACCTGCCAATATTAAAAATGAATAAATACATAAATAAATATACAAAGAAATGTAAAAAAGCAAAAATAAATAAATAAATATATATAGAAAAGCAAAAAACCAAAAATAAATAATTTTTATACATTTCCTTATTTGTATATATTTATTTTTTTCCACATTTATTTATTTTTTCTTTTATTTACTTATACATTTATTCATTCCGATTTTTATTTCCACATTTATTCATTTCTACATTTCTTTATTTCTCCATTTCTTTATTTTTACATTTTATCACCCTAACTGTACTGTGTGACATGGATAGGCTACTTTTTATTCCGGACATGGCCGTAGAACATTGTCTGGTCTGGATTTGTAAAATGTCCTGGGCTGGCAAACATGAACTGTGTAACATCTTGCGCTTGTTATTTCCCATTATTAATCATTTGAATGAATGGGCTTGCGTTTTATTGAGACTCGGACACCGGTCAGAACACAGAAAGGAACCAGCGCACATATAGGCTACAGTAAAGTCGACGCAAGCATATTGATCAATGCATTTGAAACGAGACCACAAATTCACTTCACATTCATATTTCCTATTTTTACATGCACAACATGTGATAACTGCTTAAAATACAACGCATATTTCAAAGATCCAAAATAGAACGAGGCGTCAGTTACAGTAGAAAATTGTCGCGTCACTTCCCGTGTGGACAGTCACGGCATCACTGATTATAATAGGTTTTTCTTGGTGTGGTCTTATTATTAATCACACGTCTTAGGCTAATTTATCAACTGTAAATATCCAGAAATAGATCAATCAAAATGTGCCCATGGAAACGGAGCTAGAGAAACACACATGCCATGCATTAAACATAAATGATCTATTACAATATTATTATCGTTGTTGTTTAGAGCTTAAAAATATAAAAGTGACATCAGATCATAACCAAACTGAACAAGCTCGGATCAAACATTTCTGTTCATGTTTGTTCTGCTTTAATTTTAATGTTTAGCATTTTGGTTACTTTTAAAACCTATTACAACTAAACAATCATGTCTTATTTCCACAGCTTGGGAATACACAGCCCTGAATATATATATGTAAAGGGCTATATGACATCTAGTGGCTACAGTATGGTATTACAGATTATTTTTTAGTTCTTTGATAAAGAAAGTGTTTTCGTAGCTGGAAGGCAGAGTTTGCACTGTACAACCATGTTGTTTGCATTTTCTTCTTTGAAAACAAAATAGCAGCGAAATTTCCATGAATGGAAAGTGTTTTCATCGTTTCAACTAGCAGCAACTGGAAGCAACTTTTTAACTAGCAGCAGTGATTGTAGGCCTACACTGGTGTTATTTGCGCATGCACCAGCGGGTGGTTCATGAGTCATCACTGGCAACAGAACCAGGAAATACTGTAAAATCAAGCAGCTTTTAATATAGTGTTATTATGGCTCTATATAGTGTTATTTAGTGTGATAGTATTCCCCCTTTTTTCAAAATGTAACTGTAATCTGATTACTACGTTTTTTGATGTAACTGTAACGAATTACAATTGCTGGATTTTTGCATCCTGATTACATAATGCTGTTACATGTATTCCTTTACTCCCCAACCCTGCTGTAGCCTATATGTGCGCTGGTTCCTTTCCGTGTTCTGACAGTGTCCAAATCTCTATCAAACACAAGCCCATTCATTCAAATGATTAATAATGGAAAAATAACAAGCGCTTCTCTGTTAAGTCCCTGTTATCAGATCTGTTGAAGATGTTGCTGATCATCTTTGCCAGCCCAGGACATTTTATAAATCCAGACCAGACGATGTTCTACGGCCATATCCGGAATAAAGAGTAGCCTATCCATGTCACACAGTACAGTTAGGGGGATATTATATGACTTAACCCGTGATATAAGATTTTGGCCATATTGCCCATCTAAGTCATTCATCCCAGTATCGCAGGCTCGTCAGTAGGCTACACTTCTTGTATTTCGGCCACAAGGTGTCACTGTGGCCTCAACGCTTTGCCCTCGCCTACTCTGAGCTCCATTGCTATGTCTGAGGTAAACCACGCCATCCTCATTACCCTACGGACAAAGAAATGTAGAAACATAGATGTAAAAATAAAGAAATGTAGAAATGAACAAATATGGAAATAGATACATAAATAAATAAATGTGTAAAAAAAAAATCGAAATGAATAAATGTATAAATAAATAAAAGAAAAAATAAATGTGTAAAAAAATAAATATATAGACTACATAAATAAGGAAATAAATGTATAAATATTTATTTATTTATTTTTGCTTTTCTATGTATATTTATTTATATATTTATATATTTATTTATTTATTTATTTTTTGCTTTTTTACATTTCTTTGTATATTTTTTTATGTATTTATTTATTATTAATATTGGCAGGTTTGGGATTCCATATCTAACCTCGTCTGGAACGCAGCATTACTAGACCGTCTCATTACTAGGAAGGCACAGCCTTTCCGTTTGAGAAGCACCCTAAACAGTCGATTTTTGACTCGACCTCAAGTCATCTGACCAATAAGAAGGTTCCTATTTGCTGTCGTCCCGCCTCCTGTGGTCTTCCAGTGTATTGACATTTCCACTCTGGCTTTTTCATTTCCCTTAACGAATACGTAGGGCAAAGTAAAAGCGGAAGTGATGAAATGAAAGGGTTGGAGTTATGAAACACTAGCCACTACCCACTTGAATTTTAGAATTAAGTTGAAAATAAACTTCATTTATCAGTGTCAGCACGCACTCCAGTGATCATGGGGAAGATTGAGTGGGCTATGTGGGCTAACGAGCAAGCTCTGGCTGCTGGACTCAGTAAGAACACACATACTCTAATTCTATATCAAATTCTGTTTTTCTGGCTCTCTAAAATATTTAAACGAGGAAGTTACACTTACATTAATGTTTAAATACGCCACATGAAAAAATACTATAGTAATTTGTAGTAAATACTATAGTGTTTTTGAATCTTACTGTAGTAAATTGTATACTGTAGCTATATATAGTATTTACACTTTGTTAATGAATGCTGAACTATAGTTAATACTACTTTACTTTATTATTTATTTATATTATTAAAACCAAGAAGCTGATTTTCAGTATCTGAACGGTTAAATGTGAAAGAACAATGTTTAAAATTCTTGTATACTATTTTTATTTTAAAAATATATTTCAGTTAATGCAGGCTTGTGTGAATATTAAGAAACGTGATGACAAACTTTTTTCCTGTTGCAGTTTATGCGACTGGTGGAATCGTCGGAGTGGCCGGTCAGTTCAGAAGCTGGCAGTTCGCAGCGTTCGGCATGTATCCTTACAACCTCAGCAAGGATATTTCCTATAAATGTATGAGGCTCTGATTTGCCCTATTTTTTTCGTTTTCTTTTCCTTATGTTTTCTTTTAGTCTTTCGCCTGATAAAGTACTTTTTTTTTTTTTTTTTTTTTTTGGTAAAGTTACAAAGTATATTTCTAGTGTATACATTTATATCCTTGACTGTGATAGTGCTGCCGGTGTGTTTGTGTGTTTGCTTGAATATCCGCGCAGCAAACGAGGCAAAGGCACCAGCGTTGAGAGAACGTAAGTGTTTTATATGTATCAATCTGACCTCATTTGAGACTTGACTATTTACAGGAAGTACAGCCTGGTGATTTCAACACACCATCAAAACATTTTGGACTGAGTCATTTGTATAGTGAAAACTTCCTTGTTTACTTTGAACCATGCAACTTTCTTGGACGTTTTTTTTTTTTTTTTTTTTTTTTAGTGGTCAGTACTGCTTCACAGTGTGTGTAAAGGCTTTTGGACCCCTGACCAGAAACTATTATGTCAGAGCGTTCTTGCACGCTGCGTAAGTCTGTCATACTTCAGTCAGGTGTTGTCATGCATCCAAGTTGAACTTTTATTGTTGTGGTATAAGACAGCATCTTTCATGTGTTTCTGTGTGTTACCTTGCAGGCTGTGTGTTCCTGGAGGGTTCATGTTAGCCACAGTTCTGGGGTGTGTGTGTCTAGCAATTGCCAGTTTAATCTACCTTTCAGTAAGTTCCTCCAAACAATTCCAAAATAATTAAGTACTGATTCATTTGAACTCCCAATAAACAACATGACTGAATGAATGTGAATGCAACCACAACTAAAAGAAGATAGGAAACTAAAAAAAACATCTTATTTCTTCATGCTCAGTTGCTTCCTCTTATAAAATCCCCTTTTTCACTTTCAAACTGTTAGAGGAACAGTTTAACCAAAATGAAAATTCTGTCATTTACTCACCCTCATATGACGTTATAAGTGTCCATATGCACATTCTGTGGAACGTTCACATTCTCCTTTTATGTTCCACTGAAGAAAGAAAATGTGAATGATGAACATAAGAGAATTTTCCTTTTTGAGTGAACTCAAGCTTTAAAACATGAATATGGTTCTTTGTGCTGACAGATGATATGAGTGTAATATGATAATCCATCCCACAATATTTTAGTACAGTGTGCTTCACTTCATATCACACTCATATCATATGAACTGTCACTTGCAGAAGAAGTCTTGGGATAACATCTATGTTCGAATGCATTTGGTTGTGTGGCCATATGGCCTTAGTGTAGAGAGTATTCACATTAAATTCAGCCTTTTGTACATGATTTTGAACTTTTGCATTACAGGCAGCTATTCATGGAGAGCATTGGGAGCCAATACTGCCCCGGACAGAGCCACCAAAGCGCACTGGGGAGAGCATCAAAGAACCTCCTCAAAACCCTCCACCTCGACCTCCTCCCGAACTCCGCCGGAAGAAAGTGGATAACCTAGAGACTGCTGCGTATGACAATCCCATGTCTGTGACCATCAATGAATAAGGATTCCAGTGTTAAAAAACAGTTTATCTATAATTCATTGTGATATGAAGCATTTATGAGTTTATACTGACAAACTGCATCAAAACACATACAGAGATAGATGAGAGAGAGATTATTTTATAATATCTAGGGTGTGTACCTCTTGATCAATTTGATACATCCCAGTTACTTGCATACATTTTCATACTATTGTTCATTTTTTATTGTCACACTGATAAGAGCGATTTTTATGTGAGATCAGTTTTTATCATCTAATAACAGTAGGAAAGATGCTGTCAAAATGTTAACCATAATTACATATGTTTACCTCAAGAGAGTGTATGTCTTCATTTGTACTTACAATAAACTCAGGATTTGCTTCAATAAATTATTTGTCATTTATAGAGTTAAAATATTGCCAAGTTTCATTTCCTCTTTTTTGTGTTGTATATAACCTAATGCTGTGTAACTTATAAACAATTTCAAAATGTAGGGAAATTTTTCTTCCTGAATGCACCATATTTATAACCAAAGAAAAGAAATGCACAATGGTCATTATGTGATGACAGAGGGAAAATCTGTTAAAACACGTTTTCATAATCCAATGTTACACCACAAGGAACAAGGAAGTTCATCTTGCTCGAAAAATGAAAACTCAATGTCCTTAGTGTTTATTTAATGGTGGCTTGTTTGATTGAATGTTTAACTAAGAGGAAATAAGTCTTTGGATGTCTGATGTGAATTTCACTGGCATGTACAGTGAAGAAATAGTGCTGTGTAAAGATGAATGGAAAGATGACTGCAACCATCTGACAAGAATTAATGATGATTCTGAAACTCAGTTCTGCTATATGACATAAAAGCTTTAAAGGTTTTGAACATTCTGAGCCTGACCAGCAGCATTACACTATCAAACTTTGATTATCTGAAAGAGAAAATATGAGGTTCTTCATTGTTTGGTTACTACAGTAAGTATGTGCAACTACTGATGCATGTAGACAACTAACAAGAATGCATACATTCTAACTTGACAAATTATTGTTGCTTTTCAATTTAATTAATTATTTGATTAGAGTTAATGACATAACTCTTCCTAATAATTATATCAGTAGCAGAGGGCGATCCTCTTCGTGGCGTAACGTATAAAACAAGCAAAACAATAAGTCATAATAACAAGTCTGTTATACAGACACTTCATATTTAATGGTATTAGATTGTTTGTTCATTGTGTTTAATAGATTACACTTTCAATAAACCATTTGCAGTTGGTTTGTTGTTGTGTTTTATGCATGTTTTTGGCCCCAATAGTGAGATATATCCAGCTGCAGCCCTGCAGCGCCACACACATTTCAGGACACACAAGCCAGGCCACCCGTCTCAGGCCGGAAGTGAAGGCGAAACAAATATGATTTAGAGCGGGTCTTTTTAGGCTGCGTTCAGATTAAGGACTATGTGCAAATTATGCAGCAGAGTTGCAATTTTATTTCATTTTCACAATTATTAACATCTTTAAAGGTGGACACATAAATTCAGTAATTATAATCCATAAACAATATTCTGGAATGTGTCATTCTGAGCTTTTACTTTTGATGTCTTAGGTATATATTTATGGTAAGAATTTTAATTAACACAGCTGACCATACAATGGGCAAATACACTAGCTCACAATATCAGACGATATGCGATATTGTTTTCAGGAGAAGGCAACAAGAACATTTTAATAACCTATTATTTTCAAGAAATCTACAATGACAAAATATATGACTGGAAAATAGTCTTTTAATCAGAAAATGCAAAACAATGCAGGTGCATTTCCAAATGTTTTAACTAGGGCTGTCAGTAATTATTTTGTTAATAATTTACTGAAGATTTTATTTATTTATTTATTTTTTTGGTAATAAAGATAGATCTAAGTGAACAACAGCCTTTAATATGACTTAAATACAATGAGGCAATATTAATTGGTTCAAATAAAGTATCAAAAGTGAGTAATCATATTGTTTTAGTGAACAACACTATTAAAATACATTAAGAAATGTATAAACAATAAACTTGTATTATTATTAATTGTATTATAACAAATGCCAGCAGAGGGCGCCAGCGGCCTGACGATTGTTGTTACACTTTACATTAAAGGGGGGGTATCACACACAGTTTCTGCCAATCTCATGTTAATCTTAAGCGCCTATAGAGTAGTATAGCATCCTTCATATCGCCGAAAAGTCTTTAGTTTTATCATATTTATAAAAGATACATACGCTGTACTGAGTCTTTCCGAAAACAGCCGAGTGCCTGGAGGCGTGTCGTTGTGAGCGGAGATAGAGTGACGAGCTGTCACAAGCACGTGCAGCTTTTGCGTAGAGATTGGCTGCAAGCTATCAATGGTCTGCTAAACAAATATATTTAAACACACGCAATACACCATCGCGTTATCCATGGATAACTTTTGAATCACTATAATGAATATAGCTTATAGTGAATAATGAATTCGGGATCATTACTGCTGTGACCGCTCCATCTTTCAGTTTCATTGCAGAGATACAGCCTCGAGTCCAAATTGGGTGCTCTACGTTAAAGCTTTTGATAACTTTTTGCCAGAATGGACTGAAGATGATCTGATTTGATTTTCATGAGAATCAAGCAGGTTTTTCGCAAAATTCAACATGGCGGACAAACCATAAGTCGAAACCTAGCATGTTTGGTATCGTTGGACTCAGCAGGGATTCAGCAGTGAAAGGACATGACTCTTTTGAAAATAAGTTGACCAAACCCAAAGTGATAAACTTTTGAATATTTGATTTTACCACTAGGTGGCGCTGGTGCGAAACTTCTCAGGCTCCTTTGGGGCATTATGCTGATGACCCATACCGAGTTTCGTAACGATATGCTAATGCGTTCGTAAAATACAGCATTTTAGCACAAAATTCAAAATGGCCGACAGCCAAAATGGCTGATATGGTAAAATTAGACATCATTCAACTCGGCATGATGCCCCGAATCCAACGAGACCAAATTAATGATTTTTGGACAAACCCATCAGAAGTTATAAGCAAAAAAATCAATTTTTCGTATCTCCGAACCAGTAGCTGCTCCGAAACGCTGCATGTTGCCTCAGGTCGTGCTTGTGATGACATGTACCAAGTTTGGTCTGAATATGATAAAGCATTGCGGAGATACAGGCTTATGTCTATTTTCGCAAGCGTGTTTTTCGAAAACGGTTTGAGAAATCGACTTGAATTCCATAACTTTTTGTCGCCATGGTCTGAAGATGATCTGGTTCAATTTTCGTGAAAATCGGAGTAACGGTCTAGGAGGAGTTTGAAAAAGTAGATTTTTCAGAAAATTCAAAATGGTGGAAAAATTTTCATGACGGAAAATGACGTCAATGCAGTCGATCCGTCTTGACCCAAGGAATCAGAGGAAAAAAGAATTTTGTTTCTAACCCTTACGGTTCAAAAGTTACCATAAACATGAGTGCAACTTTGGACAGCTGGTGGCGCTAGAGGGATTGAGTTAGAGACTCCAAATTTGCTATGGACACAGTTCAGACTGTCCTCTAACTGTGTGCCAAATTTCACAACTTTTTACCATACGGTTCTATGGACTGCCATAGACTCAAGAGCGGAAGAAGAAGAAGAAGAAAAAAAAAAAGAACGCCAACGGATACAATAGGTGCCTACGCACCTTCGGTGCTTGGCTCCTAATAATAATAATAAAAAAAAGGAACGCCAACAGATACAATAGGTGCCGACGCACCTTCGGTGCTTGGCCCCTAATAATAATAATAGTAACAATATTAATAATGGTAATATTGATACAACTATTAATGATAAGTTATTATAAAGCTGCCTCTGATCCCTCCATGGCCACAGCATAGGTTAAACCCCCGCCAGCGTCATGTTGCAGCCTGTTGCAAACATCAATTTGAATATTTAGAAATATATTGATGCATTCTCTATGTTTTTAAATTGTAGAAACCCCCCCCCCCCCCACAAGTGATTGATTTGATTTTATTATTTTCAAAGCAAAAGCCTCAGATTTGTTGAAATCACTGCCTGTAAATAAAACATTATGAAATAAATGAATAAATAAATAAATAAACTTACAAAAAAAAAAATACAAAAATAACAATGAATGATTCACAGGTAAGTTAACACATCTCATCATATAGCCGCCTTAGCAGCTAGCAACAACAGTCATTTAAAATTCAGAAATTATGTAAATAAAATATTATAAACTTTAAACATTATTTGATATTTAAAAAATAGCCTTGGATATTTCACCCGCAGTCTGCTCTAGCTTGATTCCTGACCTGCAGCTGAACCACAAATTTCCACCATCAAATATTAGCGATTCACATTTCACAAATGTATATGTAAATTAATTATATAAAACTATACTGTCAGTAAACAATAGTTACACAAATGAATTAGATTAATCAATGCATATATTTCCATTCAAAGTGATAGAAACCAAATTAATAACATTAGGCAAATGATTCCTTATCCTATGGCTCCCTCTAATGGGCAACATTAATATCACAGCCTTCATCTTTTAGTTGAAATGGCTGATGGTTTAGAGCAGGGGTTATAATACCAAAAATACAATTATAATAGATGTATGAATTTCTGATGCTCAGAAGGAGAACAGCAAATTCTAAACCAGGGGTTCTCAACTGATTAGGGTTGGAGCTAAACTCTGCAGGAAAGTGGACCTTGGGGACCAGAGCTGACAACCCCTGGTTTAGAATTTGCTGTTCTCCTGACCCCTCTTTTTGGTTAGACTTTACCGTGTTAGTATTCCTTTGTTGTAACAAATTAAAAAAACTATCATTTCTACCATCACCTTTTTTATTGGTAATACTTTTTGTAACCACTCATTTGCCTAAATAGATAAACTATTGTTTGATATAAACACGAAACTAAGCATGTTTGCTCAGAATAACTTGTTCTCCATGTTATTTAATGTTGAAGAAAATGTTGAATGACTTAAAGAAAATTAAGGCGAGATCACAAGAAAACAAGGAAGTAAAATTGTGCATGGGCTCTTATGGCTATAGCATCCAAGTAAAAAAGAATGCCTTTAACGTTCAAAACATGTTTAATTTGTTGTACTTCAACACAAATGATAAAGCCCAAATGGGCGACGTGCCTAGTTCAGACGTAGACATCATTTTTTATAAATTTATCATACACGCCATCGCCACGTCGCCGTCAGGTATACATTCCTACCGTGACGTCGCCACCGTTCTGTCGTCTGCTGTTTGAAAGGACCACAGGAGCTTAGGAGGCTATAGTTCTCGCCTTGGAGAACTGCAGTTTATGTTTATGGAGATGGTAGATTTACATCATAATCATGAGCATATTGTGTGTGTGTGTGTGTGTGTGTGGCTGCAAATAAACAAAACAGTAATCAATGTTACATAAAGCATAATTATTTATGTCTATTAGCTTAACATCATGTCTAGCACAATACAACAGCTTAACTAGGCTGAATCATAACTTATAAGTAACCATTTCTTCACTTATTAATTTGTACAGAACAAATAATAATATATCTGTTTCAATAATACAAGAGCAACAAGTCTCTTACAAACAACATGCATAAACATTCTACAATGACGTTCATCCTATGCTAACGACATAGCATGACTCATAAATTCTATCGAGTGGATTTATGACCCAAATACTCGATTATTTCTAGATATTCGCATATATAATAAATCTTAAACAAGTAATGAAAAATTAGAGCACTTTTCTCAAATGGACGCACAGTTATTCATAATTAACCCAAACACTGCATCGCGACTTCTGGAACAGTCTTCCTGTGTCACAGCTGTTTTTGTCATGCGTATTTCTCATGCGCAATCACTTCCAGCACATCTACTAATGGCCACTAGATGGCGCTTTAGCGCTACCTTTGTAACAGCCGCCCCCACATTTGCAGTGTAAATGTGCTCCAATTGAATTTTAATCATCATTAGGCAATTCAGGCAGCTTAATTAACTTTACCACAGGTCTTGTAAAACTCTTGTTATTGACTTTTACCTTAGCTGCTCTTACATGTCCATCAGCGCTAGGAAACACCCTTACCACTTTGCCTACTAACCATAGAGCCCTTGGCAATTGGGGATCAACCATCATCACAACAGACCCCTCTGTAAGGTCCACAGTAGTTTCTTGCCATTTCTGCCTCAGCTGAGGACCAGGTAAGTAGTAACTTATGAATTTGGCCCAGAAATGATCCACCAGTATCTGACTTTGTCTCCACCGTCTGCGGCTTAGGCGTTCAGAATCTTGGTAGACAACTCGCTGCTCAGAGTGGTTTGCTTCTGTAAACTCCGTATAGCACATTCAGTATAGCTTTCTCTGTCAGCGACGAGGGATTTACATGTCATAAATGTAGGGAAATAGTCAGGCTGACAGAGAAAATCTCAGAATTAGAGACACGCATCCAAACTTTAATTGAGGATAGTAAGAATGTAAGGGCTTCAGATACTGTTTTGGATGCGACTAGCTTAGTGAACTCTGTACATTGTTCAATTCCGGCTGTAGAGCCCGCGCAGCAGGGCACTTGGGTAACGATGAGGCGGCCTAGCCGCGGAAAACACCACTCTTCCGTTCCAATAAGAAAATCAAACAGGTTCTCCCCACTCAGTGAAACACCCACTGAGAATCCTGTTGAAAGTGCCCTAGTTATTGGCGATTCTATTACATGGAACGTGAAAATAGAGACACCAGCCACCATAGTCACATGTTTGCCAGGAGCCAGAGCACCTGACATCAAAGCAAATTTAAAAGTGCTGGCTAATGCTAATCGTAAATACTCTAAAATCATTATTCACGTCGGCACTAATGATGTTCGACTTCGCCAGTCGGAGATCACTAAAATTAACATTAAAGATGTGTGTGAACTCGCAAGTACAATGTCAGGAAAAGTAATCTGCTCTGGTCCCCTTCCTGTTCGTCGGAGTGATGAGATAGTTAGCAGATTATCATCACTCAATGGCTGGCTGTCTAAGTGGTGTCCGCAGAATAATATAGGTTTCATAGACAATTGGAAAAGTTTTTGGGGCAGACCTGACCTGTTGAAAAGAGATGGTATTCATCCCTCCCGGGATGGTGCTGCTCTTCTCTCTAGTAATATGGCACATAGTCTTAGAGCTGAAACATGACAAACTGGGGCCCAGGGTCAGGAAGCAGACATACCGGCTAAACCGACCGTCTGCTAGCTGCCTCGCGTTACAGAAGTCAGATAATTCCCAACACATAGAAACTCTTACACCTAGATATTATCACATAGAGACTGTGTCTGTACCCCAAATTAGTAAAAACAAAAAACTTCCAAACCCATTTAATGGTAAAAATTTAATTGATGTTCAACAAATAAAAAATAGAGATAAAACTGATAAACAAATAATAAAGCTTGGGTTGTTAAATATTAGATCCCTTTCTTCAAAAGCACTTATTGTAAATGATATTATCACAGACAATAATCTGGATTTGCTGTGTTTGACAGAAACTTGGCTAAAACCAGACGATTACATTACTTTAAATGAGTCTAGCCCTCAAGGTTATTATTTTCGACACAATCCTCGTCAGATAGGCAAAGGGGGAGGTGTTGCTCTAATTTATAGTAATATTTACAGTATTAGCCCAAAATCTTTCAAATATAATTCCTTCGAAGTGATGGTACTTCATGTAACATTATGTAAGTTGACATTTGTGCTGGCTACTACTGTATACAGGCCACCAGGACACCATACAGACTTTATCAAAGAATTTGCTGATTTTCTATCGGAGTTAGTACTAGCTGCAGATAAAGTCCATGTTGTTGGTGATTTTAATATCCATGTAGATAATGAAAAAGACGCATTAGGATTGGCATTTACAGACATTCTAAATTCTATTGGAGTTAGACAACACGTGTCAGGACCCACTCATTGTCGTAATCATACTTTAGATCTAATATTGTCACATGGAATCGATATTGATGCCGTTGAAATTCTGCAGCAGAGCGACGACATCTCAGATCATTATCTAGTCTCGTGGATACTACATTTAGTCAAGGCTGTTAAACTGCCTCCCTGCCATAAATATGGTAGAACCATCACTTCTTCCACTAAAGATCGCTTTATAAATAATCTTCCTGATCAGTTTCATCGCCTTAGCATACCAGATAGCTTAGACCTCGATGTTGCAACAGAAACTATTGCCTCCGTCTTTTCCAGCACATTAGACTCAGTTGCTCCTTTGCGTTTAAAAAAGATTAAGGAAATTAATCCAATGCCGTGGTACAATGAGCACACTCAGGCCCTAAAGGTAGCAGCCAGAAAAATGGAGCGCAGCTGGAAGAAAACAAAACTAGAAGTTTTTCGCATTTCGTGGAGAGAGAGAATGATTGAGTACAGAAAAGCCTTAAAAACTGCTAGATCTGCCTATTTTTCAAAACTTTTAGAAGAAAATAAGCACAACCCTAGGTATTTATTTGATACAGTTTCTAAATTAACAAGAAATAAAGCTTCAACTTCTGATGTTTCCAAAGAGCACATCAGTAATGACTTTATGAACTTCTTTACTTGCAAGATTGACAATATTAGAGAGAAAATTATAACCATGCAACCATCTACTACAGTATCGCGTCAGACAGTGCATTGTTGTGTCCCTGAGGAAAAATTCAATTCATTTACTGCTTTAGGAGAGGAAGAATTGTCTAAATTTGTTAAATCATCAAAATCAACAACATGTATGTTAGACCCTATACCGACTAAGCTATTGAAAGAGATGCTTCCAGAGGTCATAGATCCTCTTCTTAATATCGTTAATTCATCTTTATCACTAAGATACGTACCGAAAACTTTTAAGCTGGCTATTATTAAACCTCTTATTAAAAAACCACAACTTGATCCCAGAGAATTAGTCAATTACAGGCCGATCTCAGATCTCGCTTTTCTGTCAAAAATACTAGAAAAGGCAGTATCATCACAACTATGTTCCTTTTTAGAAAGAAATAGTATCTGTGAGGATTTCCAGTCAGGATTTAGACCGTACCATAGTACTGAGACTGCTCTCATTAGAGTTACTAATGATTTGCTCTTATCATCAGATCGTGGTTGTATCTCTCTATTAGTGTTACTGGATCTTAGTGCTGCATTTGACACTATTGATCACAATATTCTTTTAAATAGAATCGAAAATTATGTTGGCATTAGTGGAATTGCACTGTCATGGTTTAAATCATACTTATCTGCCCGTTATTAGTTTGTAGTAGTAAACGAAGAGATGTCATATCGATCACAAGTTCAATATGGAGTACCGCAAGGCTCAGTACTAGGACCGTTGCTGTTCACTCTGTACATGCTACCCTTGGGAGATATCATTAGGAAGCATGGTGTTAGTTTTCACTGTTACGCTGATGATACTCAGCTCTATATTTCTTCGCGCCCTGACGAAACTTACCAATTCACAAAATTAACGGAATGCATAGCTGATATAAAAAATTGGATGACCAGTAATTTCCTACTACTAAATTCAGAAAAAACAGAGATTCTAATTTTTGGACCAAAAATTAGAATAACCTAGAATACTGTCTAACACTTGATGGCTGCTCTGTTAAGTCTTCGTCGTCAGTTAGGAACCTGGGTGTGCTCTTTGATACCAATCTTTCATTTGAAGGCCATGTTTATAGCATCTGTAAAACCGCATTCTTCCATCTTAAAAATATATCTAAACTATGACATATGCTCTCAATGACAAATGCAAAACAGTTAGTTCATGCATTCATGACCTCAAGGCTAGATTACTGTAATGCTCTACTGGGTGGTTGTTCCGCTCACCTGTTAAACAAACTACAGCTCGTACAAAATGCAGCAGCTAGAGTTCTTACTAGAACTAGGAAGTATGACCATATTAGCCCAGTTCTGTCAACACTGCATTGGCTTCCTGTTAAACATCGTATAGATTTTAAAATCTTGCTAATTACTTACAAAGCACTAAATGGTCTAGCTCCCCAGTACCTGAGCGAGCTCTTAATGCATTATAGTCCTTCACGTCTATTGCGATCTCAGAATTCAGGCCAGCTGATAATACCTAGAATCTCAAAATCAACTGCAGGCGGTAGATCCTTCTCCTATTTGGCACCTAAACTTTGGAACAATCTTCCTAGCATTGTTCGGGAAACAGACACACTCTGTCAGTTTAAATCTAGACTAAAAACGCATCTCTTTAACCTGGCATACACATAACACATTATCAATTTATTTTTTCAAATCCGTTAAAGGATTATTAGACTGAATAAATTAGGTCAGCCGGAACCGGGAACACTTCCTATAACACCAGATGTACTCATTACATCAAAAGAAGAATGGCATCTACACTAATATTAGTCTTTCTGTTTATCCCGAGGTTTACCGTAGTCAACCGGATCCAGGCCGTATCCAGGTGAGATTGACGACCTACGCCTTGACACGACCACAACGCAGCCCTGAAGTGTCAGCAGAGATTGAGTCAACTAGATCATCCATTGTGAAAGCCTCATCGACACGACAGCCAGTGGCACAGTTCCTCAACAAACCGTCCATACCGGCGTGATGAATACAATGGATTGAACTGGAATAAATACTTTGAATGTTGCGATCCTATCGGGCTTATGATAGCTACCTGAATCGTAACAAAGCACTGTTTGCCAGAGGAGAACTGGCCCCCCGACTAAGCCTGGTTCCTCCCAAGGTTTTTTTCTCCATTTTAACACCTATTTGCCACCTGTTTGCCACCTGATGTCACCTGTTGGAGTTTGGGTTCCTTGCCGCTGTCGCCTTTGGCTTGCTTAGTTGGGGACACTTGACATTTGATATTCAACAGTGCTTTGCATCTGCCTACATTGACAGCATTTTCTTTAAGAGCTGCTGTGCAGCCAAAATTATATACCATTTATCACTGTAAAGCTGCTTTGACACAATCTGCATTGTAAAAAGCGCTATATAAATAAAGGTGACTTGACTTGTGGCAATGAACTACTGGGCTGCCCCATCAAAAGATGATTTGGTGTTATTGGGTCAACATCTGAGATGTTGGATGACACATACATATTTAGAATTCAAGATCGCCTCCACTTCAATTAAAACTGTTCTGAGTACTTCCTCGGGAATGCTCTGTGCTCCAATTGTGGTGCTAAGTGCTGCTTTCACAGAGCGAATCTCTCGCTCCCACACTCCTCCGAAGTGAGGAGCTGTTGGAGGATTGAAGTGGAAGTTGATCTGATGTTTCGCCAGCAAACCTTGCAGGTTAGGACTCATGACAGAGAAAGCCTCTCTCAACTCTTTCTCTCCTCCTCTGAAATTTGTCCCTTGATCTGAGTAAAGCTCAGCAGGGGTACCACGTCGTGCCGTAAACCTCCGTACAGCCATTAAGAAGGCACCTGTATCGATGGAGGTAAGTACGTCCAGATGCACTGCTCGAGTGGTAAGGCATTTAAATATAATACCTCACCGTTTTTCTGTACGCCTGCCAATTTTCACCTGGAATGGCCCAAAGCAGTCCATTCCAGTGGAATAAAATGCTGGCTTGAACAAACGGAGTCGAGCAGGAGGCAAGTCAGCCATCTTTGGTACAACAGGTTTGGATCTCAACTTTCGGCACTCCAGACAAGCGTATTGATGCTTCCAAACAGCCTCACGCCCACTCAATATCCAGTATGACAGTCGAAGTTCAGTGAAGACACGTTCTGGTCCAGGGTGGCATAATCTCTGGTCACAATCCTGGATTAGCAGTTTGGTGATCCAGTGGCTTGGATCCAGCACAATAGGGTGTTTGAAGTTTAGATCCAAATTCTCTGCTCTTCGAAGGTGTCTGCCAACTCGGATGACCTCATCTGTTGCATCAAACTGAGGAGCCAGAACAAGAAGGCGGCTACTGGAAGGGACTGATTTGTTGGCCTTGAGAAGGTGGTATTCCTCCGGGAAACTTTCGAGTTGGGACTGTTTAATGAGGAAAGAGACTACCTGCTGATAAGTTCTTGCAGTAGATGAAGCACCTTGCTCTGCTTCATCATGCTGAAATGTGCGTGCTGTGGCCTCCACTAGTTCACTCCATGTAGCATACTGGCTTGAATCAGGGACAGACTTATCAGAACTGGTTGAGATGAAATGACAGAACAAGGACCGTCGCAGCTCTGTAGGATCTTCTTCATATGTCCAAGCTGGAGCTTCAGGCCACTCATGAGGTGGTTTCAACAGAAAGGATGGGCCTTGACACCGCCTATTTGGTTGTGCTAGTTCTACGAAGGATTTGCCCCTGGTCAGGTCATCTGCTGGGTTAAGGGTGGAGCTCACATACCTCCATGACTGCTGATCTGTGAGCTCTTGGATTTCAACAATCCTGGTTCCCACAAAGACCTTGAATCGACACGAGTCTGACTGGAGCCACGTCAAGACAGTGGTCGAGTCAGACCACAGGATGGTATTCCTGATTAGTATGGTGAGCTCACTGACTATCAGCTTTGCAAGTTGAGCTCCAGTGACTGCTGCACAAAGCTCCAGTCTTGGCATGGATTGTTGTCTTTTTGGTGCGACTCGAGATCTGGCCAGCAGGAAAGCCAAGTGAACACCACCATTGGCATCTTCAGAGCGTAGGTAGGCTACTTATCCATATGCTCTGTCAGATGCATCACAGAACACATGGACCTCTCTTGTCACATCTGGCTGGTCCATTGTTGTGGGAACATAGCAGTGAGGTAAGGTAATGTGAGATAATTCAGGCAGTTCTGTTACCCATGCATTCCAGGCTTGCAGCAGCTCCTCAGGTAGTAACTCACTTTGTTTATCCCAGAGTCGCTGTACAATCACCTTAGCTCAAGTTGTATACGGCAATATTAGCCCCAAAGGGTCATACTGTCTGGCCAAAGTACGGTACACAGTACGCATTGTTGTTGGGGCATAGTCATTAAGTCGATGCTTATAGCCGATGGTATCTGTGGGGCAGTGCCATCTTAATCTTAATGTAGACTCTTGAATATCAGCAGAGTTTTGGGTGAGCCACAGTTCAGCATTATCTGAGCGAGCTTCTTGGGGAAGATGGGTGAGGATGTCGGGGGCATTACTAGCCCACTGGCGGATCTCGAAGCCCCCTGATGCCAACAGGACTCGTAATTTGTCAAGTAATTCTTTGGCTTCAGCTTTTGATGGTAGACTCTGTAGACAGTTGTCTACATAGAAACACCTGTCTACTGAATTCTTGACATCTTCTCCCTCGTTGCTTTGATCGTGCACATGTTTTTGGAGGGCAAAGGTGGCACAACAAGGAGAACATGTAGTGCCAAATGGCAGGACCTGCCACTCATAGACCACAGGAGGCACATCATGGCAGAGGTTTCGCCACACAAACCGAAGAAGGGACTTGTCCTCAGGCAGGAGGCAGACCTGGTGGAACATGGCCTTTATATCTCCGCTTATTGCAATGGCATGCTCGCGAAAACGAAGCAGAAACCCCCAGGAGTGATGGACCAAGGGTAGGCCCAGGAAGAAGAGATTCGTTGAGGTTGCGGCCCTGGAATTGGTAAGAACAATTGAATACTAGGCCGGTTCTTCCCATTATGTTGTACTAGATGATGGGGAATGAGCCATGATTCCTCACACTGTGCAACCTCTAACTCGGTCAACTTGCGTACTGAGCCTGCCAGTTCAAGTTTGCTCATTTCTGTGATGTATGCTGAGGCTTTGTCTTCATCTTTAGAGAGTCGTTTCTCTGTACCTTGGAAACTTGGCATGACAGCATCTTTGGTTGCGTGGAAAGGGGAAGTATTTCTCTTCCGTAGCAAAGGGGTTGCATAGTGCTGGACCTTGTTATGCTCAACACGGATGGTTTTACTTTCCAACAGTGAGAGTGCCTCTTGATCCTCTTGTGATCGAGTTACCTGTTTCTCTGATTTGAATGGCAATGTGTCCACCTGCCACAACTTCTCCACATTTCTCAGAAGTTCAGCTGTTTCAGGGTTTACTGAGGTCGGGTAACAGTTCTGAGATCTAGGATGCTGTGGTAGACCTCTGGCTGGGCCTTGTAGTGTCCACCCTAATCTGGTCCGCATAGCGACAGGTCCTCCTGGTGGTCCCAGACGCACTGGTTCTGTTGGAGTGATCAAATGGGGCTGATCGGCTCCAATGAGAAGGAGAGGAGAAACTCGATCAAATGGCTCAAGTGGCAAGCCTCTGAGGTGCCGGTACCTTTTCTGTAAGGTGGATAGTGGGTAGGAATGATCAGCCAGTCCCAGATTCAAGCAGTGAATGCTCCACTAATGTGGTAATTCCGTCTTGGCTGTGAGGCAGAGGAAACACTGAAAGAGACAGAAGCTCCTTGAAATACTTGGGTTTCTTGCCTGATTGTTCTCAGTGCCAGTTCCTCAGGAATTCCATGCAGGCCAAGCTTATCTGCTGCTTCACATAGAAGTATAGTCCTCTCTGAACCATCGTCGAGGACAGCATAAGTCTCCAGAGCGCGTTCACGATACTGCAGACGAACTTTCACCACTTTCAGCAATACCCGGCTGCAGTCTGTTGGACGATTCAAGTAAGCAGTGCCAACTGCAGAGCTCAACATGCATATGCCCTCTTTACCTGCCTTGGAATTGACTTCATGCAGTATCTGAAGGTGTTTGTTTTGGCAAATGCTGCATGGTTTCTTAATAGTGCAGTCTGCAACAGCATGAGATCGACCACATTTTATGCACCTCTTGTTCTTAGTAATCCACTTACGGATCTGCTCAGGAGTGAAAGTCTGGAAAGTAGCGCACTGACTTAAGAAATGTTCAGAGCTTTCACAATATGGACAATAAGAAAGCACTTTACCTCTTTTCCTGCCTGAGGTGGATGTTTTAGTTCCTGGTTCTGGGCCCTTCATCTGTGAGGCAGCTTTGGCACCATGGAGGACTGTGGCTGGTCTGGTTAGGCGGGCTGGCTTTGCCCGACTCTCAGGATTTCTTTTGGTGGGCGTTTTTTTTCAGCTGCTTTTGTCATGCGTATTTCTCATGCGCAATCACTTCCAGCACATCTACTAATGGCCACTAGATGGCGCTTTTGCGCTACCTTTGTAACATCTGCAGTCCAAAAATCGACACGGACTGATGGCGACGGAAGGGTAGACTGCTTCTTCTCCTTCTCCAGGGTAGCTATGAGGTGTGATTTCTGCACTAATTAAGCTATCAGTGTTGATTGATTTCACCTGAGAAACGTCTGAAGTAACTTTTGCCTGTTATCACAAAGTGTTAATTCCTGCAAATTCCAAAAACGACTAATATATATATTTACAAAATTTAATATAGTGGGACTCTAATACTGGAATGCAAAAAGAGATCTATTTCAACCTCACTGCGTCACCACGGTCTTATCCTGAATAATGCCATTCTTCCGCCTATCCTCGAGACGTGGGGTGCTTCTCATTTCTTATTTGTGCATCCTCGTTTCCTTTTCTCGCTTCCATTCCTCGTGTCTCAACTCCACACCTGTAGGATGTGAGGGGAGGATGCAAGGAAAGAAAACGAGGATAAAGGAATCTAAGGAAATGTTATTTGTATATTGGAATGTTCTTGATCACTTGAGCGTCACTTCAAAGCATCATCAGCTGCGCTTGAGGGATCTGCCTTCATGTTGTTAAAGTTTGGTTATTTAAAAAAAAAAATCATAATATTATTAATGCAATGTGTCCTGTTGAAATGTGTGAGATGTTTATTTAAACTGCAAAAGTAAAGAATATATTTAAATTATTGTTGACAGATGTGCATGCATCAGGTTTCTCGACGAGAAAGACTTCCGCAAAGGCTACACCTGTGTATCCTCACTCATAGCTCATCAGGAAGCTTCCTCACTCCTCGGGTTGCAGTTAGAGAATTGAGATGTCCTACAAGATGGCTGCGCTCGATCAGTTTCCAGGTCAGGAGAGGCATTTGAGCTTAATTACAGGAGAGATTACAGTTCCAATCCATCATGTTTTCGTACAGGTGCTTAAAGGGTTAGTTTACCCAAAAATGAAAATAATGTCATTTAATACTCACCCTCATGCCATTCCACACCTGTAAGACCTTCGTTAATCTTCGGAACGCAAATTAAAATATTTTTGTTGAAATCCGATGGCTCAGTGAGGCCTGCATAGCCAGCAATGACATTTCCTCTCTCAAGATCATACATATTTAAATCAGTTCATGTGAGTACAGTGGTTCATATTAATATTATAAAGCGACAAGAATATTTTTGGTGCGCCAAAAAACCCCAAAATAACGACTTATATAGTGATGGCCGATTTCAAAACACTGCTTCATGAAGCGTTATGAATCAGCGTGTTGAATCATGATTCGGATCGCGTGTCAAACCGCCAAACTGCTGAAATCACGTGACTTTGGCGCTCCGAACCGCTGATTCGATACGCTGATTCATAACGCTCCAAAGCTTCATGAAACAGTGTTTTGAAATTGGCCATCACTAGTCGTTATTTTGTTTTTTTTGGTGCACCAAAAACCGTCGCTTTATAATGTTAATATTAAACCACTTTACTCACATGAACTGATTTAAATATGTTTTTAGTACATTAATGGATCTTGAGAGAGGAAATCTCATTGCTGGCTATGCAGGCCTCACTGAGCTATCAGATTTCAACAAAAATATCTTAATTTGCGTTCCGAAGATTAACGAAGGTCTTACAGGTGTGGAACGGCATGAGGGTGAGTAATAAATTACATTATTTTCATTTTTGGGTGAACTAACCCTTTAACGTCCCTGAGGATTGCGGTGGATTTCTCCTGATTTATATCATATCATATTATATTCATTTATATATATCATTCATATCTAGGTGCATCATTGGAGAGTGTTTCTTTAGCTCTATAGTTTGTTTTCAGGCATTTGTTGTTGGTTCATGGCTCGGCTGTTTGCAGCAGACGAGAGTTTTTCCATCTTATTTACTGCGTGTGTGCACGTGGAATGGTGGGTATATAATTTTCTCATAGACTATATGATTTTCAAGGAGTTCTGTTCACGGGCTTATTTTGAAAGATGATTATGAAGAGTGATTCATCACAATCTATATATTAATGGTATGTTGATAATTGTGTTTTTCAACTAATACCAAGTAGTTTATTTTGAAGAATTACAGTTCAAGAAAGTGTTTTTCTGTCAATCAAAGAGTTTTGTTCGCAGACTTAATTTAAAGGATGATTAATGAATGGTGAATCGTCACAATCTATATGTTAATGGCACTGTTACTTGTGTTTTTCAACTAAATACCAGATAGTTTATTTTGAAATCAGTTCAACTTCAAGAATTAGTTAAAATACTGTGATTCGTTACAGTTAATTTTGTTTTGTTTTGTTTGTTTTTTCTTATCATAGACTGTTATTATATGAGTGACTTGAACTTGTTGTCATGAGTCACTCAAAATGTCGGTTTAGCCAAACCCATGGGATGGGCACCGGGAATGAATGAATGAATGAATGAATGATGCATTTATATAGTGTGGGAATGACCCTCTTGTTTGGGTATGCAGCATTTATTAGACCATATCGAAAACCCTTGAGCAGCTGCAATGAGCTATCTTTGCAGGAAATAATGCAGAGATTCAGACATTCAACTGGTGGTAGCAAAGAAGTGATTCCCAATAGTTCTCACAAACGCAAGAGGCCTTATGATTCCACCAGGTGGAATAAATGGGAGAGGGCCACGGCAGTCCAACGGTCCGACACTCAGTTACAAATTTTGGCAGCATTACGTCACTTAGCTGGTAAGCTTGAAACATGTAATTCTCCAGTAAGCACACAACCATCTGCACTCCCTGCTGCACCCTCTCCTGGAGATGAGTTAATATCATATCAGGAAGAGAGGGATGATTCTGTAGATTCCTTATCACTGCATGCAAATAATTCTCTTTATGGTAGTGAGGGGAATGCTGAGAAATGATGAAGATGAATCCATGTCTGACATTTCAGAAGGGAACCTACGGTCTCTGAGTCCCTGGAGAATGCTACCAACTATGCCTGGACAGTTGGGAGAAGGTAACATCAGATCGTTGGGTTCTAGATACCATCAAGACAGGATATGACCATAGTCAGAGACCCAGTCCAGGCAAAAATTTTGGTAAACAAGATTATGGCCTTATTACAGAAAAAAGCGATTGTACAGATACGCACCAACAAACAGCTAACTGGGTTCTATTTGAAATATTTCCTAGTACCCAAGAAAGATGGTGGATTTCGGCCCATTTTGGACTTATGACAGCTAAAAAGATTCAAAAGGTATTGCCCTTCAAAGTGCTGACAACAGTGCAAATTCTGGAATCCATAGAACTGGGAGAATGTTTCAGTTCCTTAGATTTCAAGGATGCATATTTCCACATACCCATCTGTCAGGATCATCACCCATTTCTTTGCATTGCCTTTCAAGTCTGGGTTTATCAGTTCAGGGTCCTTCCATTTGGCCTGTCTCTGTCTCCAAGGGTCTTCACCAGGGTGGTTTCAGCAGCCCTTCATCCTCTTCACTGTGCAGGTTTGAAAATTCTGTCATACCTAGACGACTGGCTAATTTGTGCTCCTCGCAGCCAAGTCATGAAGGACCAGAAATAGTGCTGCAACATGTCCAGTCTCTCGGTTTCAAATTGAACTGGGAAAAGAGCAATATGGGGTCAGTTCAGTATGGCAAAGATCGTCCTGTTTGCGACTAACGAGACAACTCATTGCGATCTATGGTATTCCCTGAACAGCCAGAGAGGTCCCTTGGGGATAGATGCCGGAATGGCCGGAAGAGTTGTTGTACGCTTTTCCTCCCCTACATTTGATTCCCCTGGTGCTCAGAAGGATAGCATTGGGCCGTCACAAAGTTTTACTTGTGACCCCAAGGTGCTCAAAGAAACATTGGTTTCTGGCTCTTGTACATTTGGCCCTTAACCATTACCGAAGAGAGTTGATCTCCTTTCCTAAACGGAGGGCCAAATCTGGTACCCGACACCATAGACCTTACAACTGTGGGTATGGCCTTTGCTCAGTCCCTCTCTAAAGACTTAAATGAAGCTGTATTGAGGACAATAAATAGTTCTAAGGCACCCTCTTCGTGGAGTAAGTACTCTAGCAACTGGTGAATATTCTCAACATGGTGTCAAGACCGACAACTAAACTTGTCCAATTGCGACACCAGTTTAGTTCTTTGGTTTCTTCAATTATTGTTGGATTCGGGGAAATCAGTTAATACCATAAAGGTCTACATTGCAGCCATCTCCCACTTTAATATAAAATCACACATTATTTGTTGTTTGTCACATGTAGAAGACCATTTTTGTGTCGTGGGTAAGGATTTTTCACCCAGCTCAAGTCAAGTCAAGTTGAGCTTTTTTGTCATTCCGCTACATGTGGTGACATATGGTCACCTTGATTTTGCCAAGTAAGACATGTTCCTGGATCAACATATTTTGTTGATCCTGGAACAACTTTCCAGTCTGACTGAAAATGTAGTCTTAAACCTATTCCTACCCCTAAACCTAATCCTACCCATAACTTATCTCTAAAATTAGAGGGGAAAGATAGGTGAATAACATTGATGTAGAAGCACCTAACCCTGGTTGCAAGCCTAAACTTGACATAAACGGTAAACTTGTACCTCAAATCTGATTGGTTGATTGGAATGTTGTTCCAGGATCAACAAAGATGTTGATCCAGGAACATGTCTTACTTGGCAAAATCACAGTAACCGATGACATACAGTGGAATGAAATGTCCTGCCACACCACCGCACATATATTTCAAACCTGTGGAAAGCACTATTTATTACGGCCATGTTAATAAAGGACACACAAGTTCAGTGCACTGACAATATTTATATAATAATTTTATGATTTCTTATCCTATGACTCTGGTGGAGAACTTTAATTACTACAATCTTCATCACTCAGTTGAAATGGCTGACAGTTTTCAAATTGCTGTTAATCCTCTGAGCATTATTAATTTTTTGGAACCAAGTCCGTTTGACTTGTTCTCCATAGTTAGAAGTATTCTGAACTTTTAACTCTGTTAACATAGGCATTTTGCTGAGGAAGGGCCAGACCAGGCAAATAAAAACAAGATAAATAAATAAATTAACAAATCATCTGAACAATTCAATGCTTCATAATTTTGGGCTAACTTTTTTGGCGTGAAGGTCTGTGGATTATATATGCCAAATTTTGTGCGAATTTCAGGAACTACCTAGGATGAAAGATTTGGCTTTTCTGAGAACATGAACTTTACAGACGAACAGTAAAATGAAATATAACCTTATTGACACTTACTGCAACCATTCAAAAGAAACTATTTTGATTATATCATGCATTCCCCTGGAGTTATTAGCAAAAAAACAGGTTGCTTATTACTCTACCTTGTGTGATTACACATCGTTAGATGTTACATAATGACTAACTGCTGGTCGCAAAATCAAAAATAGAAAGTAGTGGGAAAAACTTTATGCCTAAATGAAATCAAATATGTAATCAATGGTTCAATGATTCAGGGGAACAGTCATTTTGTTTCTAGCCACTGTGGTTCAAGGGTTATTAATACACATACAAATACTTGAGAGACAGTGCAAAATCTTACACAAACATTTTACACATACACTACACTTACATTTCTTTGCATTGGGCCTACAGTAGGCCTACACACTAAAGGTACTTGATGTAGGATGAGAGAAATTTACATATTGCACAGTAAACTATCATGTTGCTCTCCCTTCAAATCATGATTGTCATAATTATTTGTAGACATTTTTAGGTAATGTATTTTACCAAATAAAAAAGGCAACATCACTGTTTCCCAACCCTGTTCCTGCAGGCAACTCTTCATAATCACATCTCAATCAACTCATTACCTCTTCAGAGACTCCAAGACATAAAGCAGTCAGATGAGAGAGACATCAAAAACATACCTTCAGGAACAGGGGTTTTTGTGACAAGACCAAGAAAAAGTTTTTTCTATGTTTTTAGAAAAAGTGAAAAATTATACATTCACAGTACATTCAGACAGTGTTGTACATTGCCCTGCATATTTATTCTTGTCTATACAGTATATGCTTCTTGGGCTGATGCAGTATAGAACAGGGATTCCCAACCCTGACTCCTGGAGGCCCCCCAGCACCACACATTTTACATGTCTCTTTTGTATGAAACATCCATTTCAAGTCTTTAAGTCCATATTAATGAACTGATCTGAATCAGATGGTTTTGATTGTGTAGAAAGAACAGACAGAGAAACCCATAAAACACTACGTTTAACAGGTAAGTTAAAATCGGGCTATGACCAGTTTGAAAAAATAAATGAATACGTTCCTTTTCTTACCTTTCTTCTGTTTTTACCTAGGCAGCAATATCACCTTTAAACACAAACACACAAAAAGATCAAAGACTAACACATGGAGCGTTTATTATATATATACTATAGTGTCTACACTGTTTTACAACCCACAAAAACATGAAAACACTGTGTGTTATGATCATATCCCAAATTAAAAAGGCACAATAGTAAAGATAATAGAATTTATCGTACTTAATATCCAGACATTTATCCACACGTACATTATCCAGGCGTTTATCTACGCGCACGTTACTTTTCTCAGCTATGTCGCTGCCGAGCACTTTGAGCACAGCTCCGACACGTGACCGTGAAGCCTAATGCCTAGTTCACACTACAGGAATTTAAACGTCAGCAGATTGCTGTGTTGTTCAGACTAAATTACTTGCTTTGGAGTCTTGAAGTCGTTGTGGTGGTCACACTATGTGACACTATGTAAATGATCAGCAACAGAGGGTTACACACTACACAAGCTGACAACAACTCTGTCACCCAACAAACTATATCAGGTCCCCAAACCACATTTTGTCTCAAACACACGCAAGAAGTGGAACCCCCCCCACAAACACACACACTGAAACACAACCAAATAAAACTCATTTTTATTCAGTTTCCATGAGCAAAAACGTCTCGGTTACGTATGTAACCCTGGTTCCCTGAATGGAGACCGTGGACAATACACATATGGGACCACTCACGTGGAGGGGTCAGGACATATGGCACCCAGCCAAACATCAACATCGGTGACGGACATTTGGCCTGGCATCAGACACTCCGCAATGTCCGAGCCGCAAGGGGAGGCGGAGGAGCTCGACAGGGTTCGCCAAGCGGGGAACTCTACTGGAGCAAAAGGATGCACATATCCGGCCCAGGGGGGTGGGAGTGGCATTGCAAGCCGACACTAGAACGGGTTCTTCGCGTCACCCAGCTGCTGGAAGCGAGTACACGGGAAGATACCGGCTCTACTTCGAAAGTGTTGGGTGTCGCCCAGCCCGCAGCTCCACAGATATCTGCCAGCGAGGCGCCGTGCGCCAGCGCCCAGGAAAAGGCCACTCCTCTGGTGGAGTGGGCTCTCAACCCGAGCGGGCAAGGCACGCCTTGGGACTGATAAGCCAAGGCGATGGCGTCCACTATCCAGTGGGCCATCCTCTGCTTGGAGACAGCCTTTCCCTTCTGCTGGCCTCCGTAACAGACAAAAAGCTGATCTGAGGTCCTAAAGCTTAGAGTTCTATCCACGTACAGGCGCAGAGCACGGACAGGACAGAGCAAAGCTAGGGCTGGGTCTGCCTCCTCCGAAGGCAGTGCTTGCAGGTTCACTACCTGATCTCTGAAGGGAGTGGTAGGAACCTTGGTCACATATCCAGGCCGGGGTCTCAGGATAGCGTGAGAGTCACCGGGCCTTAATTCCAGGCACGATTCGTCGACCGAAAATGCGTGCAGGTCCCCTACCCTCTTCACCTAGGCCAATGCAACCAGGAGGACGGTCTTGAGGGACAGTGCTTTTAACTCAACTGATTGCAAAGGCTCGAAGGGATGACCCCGAAGAGATGTAAGTACCAGGGTGAGATCCCAAGAGGGTATAGAGGGAGGGCGAGACGGATTCAGTCTCCTCGCCCCCCTCAGGAACCTGACGATCAGGTCGTGCTTCCCCAACGACTTACCTTCAACTGCATTGTGATGTGCGGCAATAGCGGCAACATACACCTTGAGGGTGGAGGGAGACAGCCTTCGCTCCAAGCTCTCTTGGAGGACGGAAAGCACAGACCTGACCGAACATGATCGGGGGTCCTCTCGGTGAGAGGAACACCATTCGATGAACAGGTTCCACTTCAACGTATAGAGGTTCCTAGTAGAAGGAGCTCTAGCGGAAGTGATAGTGTCTATGACCGCTTGCGGAAGATCACTCAGAACCTCCGCGTCCCGTCCAGGGACCACACATGGAGTTTCCACAGGTCGGGACGTGGGTGCCAGAGGGTACCCCGTCTCTGAGTCAGGAGTTTTAAAACCTGCCAGTTTATACCTATCTGAATAAACGAGATGACTTTTCCATAGCAACTTCTCTTCACTTTAGTGTTTGTGTTATTTGTCTGTAGCACAGTTGTGTGACTTCAAATTAATGTAGCTTCTGGCTAGCATCCAGACACTATATCAAAACTGGTATTGTTAAACTAAACACATTTAAGAAAATGTTACTGTTTTATTGTTCTTGTTTTCCAGTGGATTAATAAGAAAGCTTCTTTTTTCATTGGCTGGTGTTTCTAATAAGCTCCCTAATTTAAGTTTGAATGACAAATTTCTATTATATTTCTGTTATATTTATGAGTGTAAAACAAATTTGTTTTAGGCTGTTTTGCTTTCTTGGAAAATAGTAATAATTATATTCCAACTGTTCAGTGAAATTAAAATGTTTATTTGGCATTCAATTACATGCTTCCCTGAATAGTATTGAATATTATTCTGCGTTTATAATACTACTACTACTAGCAATAACAACACTAATATATTATCTATCCATTGTCCAAACCGCTATTATATGGGGGGTAATTGGGGAGGCTGGGGGGGATAATGGAAAAGGGGAAGCTGGCCTCAAAGAAACATTGAGAACCACTGACATAAATGTTTAAAATGTAGTTATAGGAAGAAATGTTTGTAGCCAAATGTTCATCTGGTAGTGTGCATATTTATACACACTTTTATACCATTTCTTGTAGTAACAGTGACTGTTTGTTTCTCTTTTTCTTCTATGTTTACACAGAGAAGACCAGCTATATAACAGGAAGAAGTGTTCACAATCAGCGTATTAAGCGTCTGTGGCGGGATGTCTGGTGTGCAGTTACGTCAAATTACTATGCAGCTTTCCAGTATCTGCAGAAAATTGGAGCACTGGACCCAGACAATGAAAAAGACCTCATATGTCTACACTATGTCATGGTGCCTAGACTGAACGTGGACCTTAACCTGTTCAGATGGGTGTGGGACAGACATCCCCTCTCATCTGAAGGCAACAGATCTCCACAACAGTTGTGGGTTTCAGTTAAAGTTCCTGAGGCCCCTGCATCGCTTCGGCAGGCTGTACTCTGAGAAGTCACTCAAAACATCAATCCCCTAAGGTCAAGTCAGTGTTTTGGCTTGGATGTTTATTTGGAGGCACTAAGACTCAGTGAAACAGTCACTGTTTAGGGGCCCAAGCAGTATAGCTGCTGGTGCCTTGTTTAAAATGTTATTTGTAGTGAATGCTCTTTTGAATGGTGTTACCAAATAAGGAATCCGTTGTAGCTGATTTAAAAAAAACAAAACATGAAAGTAACGTATACCATAAACTAATGTGATGGTTACAAAAACAATGCAATTTTGAAATGTCAAAAATCTGCAGAACCAGTGTTTAAGCATGACAATGTCACTTTTTCAGAATATTGTATATTAAAGATAATTTGTAAAATCCACAAAAGCTTTATAGATCTTTATTGTAAAGTTGTTAAACAGTGTTTTTCATGCTTGTTTTGCACATTCATATTCAATTTTATACATGCATCTAAATGCCACTTCTGATGCAGATTCTGTTTCCTCTGCCTTGGAAAAAATAATGGTAAAAGCCCTACAGTGAGTTATTCTAATTAACAGGAAATTGATAGCCAAGGTTAGGGGAAAATTACCTTTTTATAAAGGTAAAAAAAAAAATGCCATGACAATCAATTTCAAGGGATAGTTAAACCTAAATGATAATTCTGTCATCATTGACTTACACTCTAGTTGTTCCAAACCTATATGAGTTTCTTTCTTCTGTTGAACTAAAAAGGATGATATTTTGAAGAATGTCAGTAACCAGACAGTTGATGGTAGCCAGTGACTTCCATAGTATTTTTTTTTCCTACTATGAAAGTCACTCGCTTCAGTCAGCTGTCTGTTTACTGACATTCAAAATATATTTTTAGTTTAACAGAGGAAAGAAACTCATACAGGTTCGGAACAACTAGAAGGTAAGTCAATGATGACAAAATTTTTATTTTTGATTGACCTATCCCTTTAAGGGAGCATATACAAATCTGATGATTAACAGTTTATATCTTAACAGTAACAGTTTACAGAACACTGATGGGAATATTGCTTCAGAATAAATTACATTTACAACACAAAAATGATAAACTTTACTAGATGTTGTTAGTTATTGCACCATCACAGTATTTGAAAAGAAACGTGAGGAGAGTCAATTGCTGCGTGAGGAAAGTGAGTCGCCCGCTGTGTGAGGAGAGTGAGTCGTCCGCTGTGTGAGGAAAGTGAGTCGTCCGCTGTGTGAGGAAAGTGAGTCGCCAGCTGAGGAGAGTCAGTGGTCAGCTGCGTGAGGAAAGTGAGTCGTTTGCTGCGTGAGGAGAGTGTGTATACAGATGCACCGCCAGCCTATCAGTGGTAAACTCAGTGGCTACTGGCAATTGTATAGTGAATTCCCGCGACAAGTCGGTAGCCATATTTTTGGACCTTCCGGCCCGCCATACCGGGGTGGGACGCTGAGGACCAGCGTGGGCCACCCCGAGAAACCAGTCATCCAGCCGAGAAGGCTCGGGACGCAGTGGAGGATTCCACACGAGCCCGACCTTCTCGGCGGCCCGGGCAAGCATAGCTGTCAGCTCGGGATCAGGCTCGGGCAACGCCACAGTCCCGGAGGGAGGCAGCGGAGCCGAATCTTCATCTCCCGAGGACTCAAGCTCACCTTCCGATGCCACGATCAACATCAGCTCATGCGCAGGTGCGCCAAAGGAAACGGATGGTTGCTCCGTAGAGGGACCAGCACGCTCTTCCGGCAACACCGCAGGCTGCAGTGTTGCAGAGGGGAAAGGGGCCCGCAGAGGGAACGACGCATCCAGTAACGCACAGACGAAATGACATCTTGAAAAAGATGCAGGGTTCGTCTGTGAAGCTCTTTTAGAAAGGTGGCTCCTCAGGCTCCTTAGAAATCGCGGCCTCGCTGTAATGTGCCGTAACACCAACACTCCTAAAAGCAGCTCTTCTTTTCTTCTCACGAAGTAGAGAAAACACACTCTCAGACTCGACAGGACACCAGATTGGCTCCAAAGCGAAAGACAGAGTGCGATTGCATCCGCTTCCGTATTTATACCTCCTCACGGGGGCATTATGCAAATATCGCACGCCAATTCCATTGGCTTGTTTTCATATGCTCAAAGCAGATAGGGCTCTCTAGCGATATCCCAATTCTCAATTCTGAAAGGGAACTGAAATACAGGTGCTGGTCATATAATTAGAATATCATCAAAAAGTTGATTGATTTCACTAATTCCATTCAAAAAGTGAAACTTGTATATTATATTCATTCATTACACACAGACTGATATATTTCAAATGTTTATTTCTTTTAATTTTGATGATTATAACTGACAACTAAGGAAAATCCCAAATTCAGTATCTCAGAAAATTAGAATATTGTGAAAAGGTTCAATATTGAAGACACCTGGTGCCACACTCTAATCAGCTAATTAACTCAAAACACCTGCAAAGGCCTTTAAATTTTCACTCAGTCTTGTTCTGTAGGCTACACAATCATGGGGAAGACTGCTGACTTGACAGTTGTCCAAAAGACGACCACTGACACCTTGCACAAGGAGGGCAAGACACAAAAGGTCATTGCAAAAGAGGCTGGCTGTTCACAGAGCTCTGTGTCCAAGCACATTAATAGAGAGGCGAAGGGAAGGAAAAGATGTGGTAGAAAAAAGTGTATAAGCAATAGGGATAAGCACACCCTGGAGAGGATTGTGAAACAAAACCCATTCAAAAATGTGGGGGAGATTCACAAAGAGTGCACTGCAGCTGGAGTCAGTGCTTCAAGAACCACTACGCACAGACGTATGCAAGACATGGGTTTCAGCTGTCGCATCCCTTGAACAACAGACAGCGTCAAGAAACGTCTTGCCTGGGCTAAAGACAAAAAGGACTGGACTGCTGCTGAGTGGTCCAAAGTTATGTTCTCTGATGAATGTAAATTTTGCATTTCCTTTGGAAATCAGGGTCCCAGAGTCTGGAGGAAGAGAGGAGAGGCACACAATCCACGTTGCTTGAGGTCCAGTGTAAAGTTTCCACAGTCAGTGATGGTTTGGGGTGCCATGTCATCTGCTGGTGTTGGTCCACTGTGTTTTCTGAGGTCCAAGGTCAACGCAGACGTATACCAGGAAGTTTTAGAGCACTTCATGCTTCCTGCTGCTGACCAACTTTATGGAGATGCAGATTTCATTTTCCAACAGGACTTGGCACCTGCACACAGTGCCAAAGCTACCAGTACCTGGTTTAAGGACCATGGTATCCCTGTTCTTAATTGGCCAGCAAACTCGCCTGACCTTAACCCCATAGAATATCTATGGGGTATTGTGAAGAGGAAGATGCGATATGCCAGACCCAACAATGCAAAATAGCCGAAGGCCACTATCAGAGCAACCTGGGCTCTTATAACACCTGAGCAGTGCCACAGACTGATCGACTCCATGCCACGCCGCATTGCTGCAGTAATTCAGGCAAAAGGAGCCCCAACTAAGTATTGAGTGCTGTACATGTTCATACTTTTCATGTTCATACTTTTCAGTTGGCCAAGATTTCTAAAAATCCTTTCTTTGTATTGGTCTTAAGTAATATTCTAATTTTCTGAGATACTGAATTTGGGATTTTCCTTAGTTGTCAGTTATAATCATCAAAATTAAAAGAAATAAACATTTGAAATATATCAGTCTGTGTGTAATGAATGAATATAATATACAAGTTTCACTTTTTGAATGAAATTAGTGAAATAAATCAACTTTTTGATGATATTCTAATTATATGACCAGCACCTGTATACACATACAAAATTGCCCCTTGAAAATATTTGAACATTCTCATTTTTTCAAGAGTACTGTCATTTTCTCCGTTCGATGATGTGCCTGATAAATTAATTACACAAAAGTTATTCATGTTTCGCGAAGAGTAACACACAGACTGCAAATACAAACAACATTCCATTCCATTCACGAGTGTTGTAGGGAGTCGTGCTCACGCTGATATCTGATGATCAGCGGTTCACTAAATAAATTAATTCATTAAATACCTATTTACAATAATAAAATAACTAGAGAACTGGATTATTAAAATCAGCTTGAAAATGCCATCTCATGAAACAAAGGCAAATTTAACGTTAGGCTATACTGTTATTTCATCAGTCAAAGGAGAGCAGAGCCACGAGACTATATTTGCGAGCACGTGTCCAGTATTGTGCAAAAGTGAAAGAACTCCGCCTCCGAGTGGAGAGGTTCGTTACATGGATGCGTTCTCACATTTCAATAATGCACTCTTGACAATTGTCATTAAAATAACACCATAGAAACAGCCTCAAATGAACTATAAAATGAGAAGAAAGTTGTGTCCAAAAGCTGTAATAATTTTTCTTTATTACTGGTTAAAAAAAATGGAGAATATCCCGTGTTTTTCCGTGGGTGCTCGACCATTTCCTTGGGTGCTCAGGATCAGCGCCTATGCTCTCATTGGCTGTAGCTCGTCGCAACACGTCGGCCGACAGCTCCAGATATTTGGCATGCTAGATATTTGTGTGGCGTTGGTTGAGGCGTTGGCGAGGCGTCAGCAAGCGTCTTTGATGCGTCGCTGAGTAGTTCACACATGAAGATTGGTGAGCGCTGATCACCCGCTGATTTGTCCCCGATCACAGCCTAAATATCTGGAGCTGTCGGCTGACTCGATATCCTGTGGTGTCACGTGTCGCGACACAACAGCCAATGAAATACACACTGATGTCTATGGAAGCAACAATAACAGTCCATTCAAATATAATTTGCCAATGTTTATTCATATCAGATACACATTGTGTAAGAAACTATAAAGCTTACTCACTCTATTGTTCTCCCAGTTCACCGGCCACATGTATTTCGGGACAAATGGTTGAATTCATGTAATATATATTAAGATCAAGGTCATTATATAGGTTTTTAAATGACAAAACACTCATTTGCACATATTTGAGAATCAGAATATCAGATAGTTGATGACATGGTGAGAAAAGCAATACATCTGTCATACAGTGTGGCAGGCTGGCCACGGTGTGTCACTTTACAAGCATGACGCGTCGTCATGGAAACAATAAAGGGAACCGTTCTAAAATAATGGTCGCCTTAACTCTGGCGGTTCCCTGAGCCAAAATGTTTTAAACTTTTAATATAATGTTATTTTAATTTTAATTAAATTTAATTCAAAATTAAATCTAATTTCTTCCCAATGTCCATTTTCAAATAAAGTCGTTGGGTGACAGAGTTGTCGTCAGCTCGTGTAGTGTGTAACCTCCTTGTTCCACCAAGACTCCACAGCAAGTCACGTAATCTGAACAGCACAGCGATCTGCCGACGTTTAAAGTCCTGTAGTGTAAACTTGGCATTACAGTCGAGAGTCGATGTGAAATATCCTCTCCTGTATAGGGTTGTGAATCGTAAGAAATTTTCCGGTCCCGATGCCGGTTCTTCCTAATGATTCCGGTTCTGATTCCTGTTCCATTCAAATTATTAAACAACCAATAAAAGTAGTAGTTCAGTCAGGACCACTTTAGAGAATAGAAAATTATTGACAATATGAATTTGGCGAAAGCCTTAGGCATCAAGGGGCTCAGCTGCCATACTAGACAGCTAAGATACATCCTTAGGCATAATCCCCCAGCCTGACAGTAACCAGATATTTCTTAGCTATACACAATGCAGAAGAGATACAACAGTTACAAAAGATTGACAATAGTTGTATGTTCTAAGAAGATCCAATGCTGTTGTCTTTCAATAAACTCTGTTTACACTTACCAGTGTCTCTGCTCCCTTCTGTACGTAACAGAAGACCGGATCAACACCGTCTGAACAACCAACATGAGCAATCCGGACCCGTTTCAAGACCTGGTTGATGCACTTCGACGCACATTCACCAGCACTTCCACGGTAACAACACCAGCGAGCACTTCCGCATTCACCGCTGCATCTGCGGTCGCCAGTCCCACGACCAAACCGGCGCCCTTCACTGGTCTGGCGGAGGACTGCAATGGATTCCTCTTGCAGTGCACGCTGGTCCTGGAGATGCAACCGCACTTATACCCGGATGATAAATCAAAGGTGGCCTTTCTCAACTCGATGGAAAGGCGCTTCGATGGGCCGAACCTCTCTGGAATCTGAATAATCCTGTTGTATTATCCTTGTCGAGTTTAATTTCCCACTTCAAGGAAGTTTTTGGAAGGACCGCTTGGGATTCATCAATTGGTGAGAGATTATGTAAATTGAAACAAGGTTCACTAACTGTTTCTGATTATGCCCTCCAGTTTCGAACCCTAGCTGCTGCAAGTGGCTGGAATGAACAAGCCCTTATCACCACCTATCGTCAAGGCCTCGATCCACGTGTGCGGTTGCATCTCGCTGCATACGAGGATTCCATCGGGCTCGAGAAATTCATCCAGTTATCCATCAGATTCGCCACTCGTATGCAGCTGTGCCTTGAAGAGCACCAGGGCCAGCCGTTATTTCCATCCAACCTCCGCCAGCCAGAATCCGTCAGCTCCCCAGAACCAGCAAATGATTCCATGCAAATAGAAAACTCTCGTCTTTCGTCGACTGAGCGACAGAGGAGGCTGACCCAGAATCTTTGTTTATATTGTGGCCGTGCTGGGCATTACATCTCTGAATGCCCCACTCGTCCAGTTCGGCCAATGGTGAGTGTCATTCTGCCCACAATGAATAAGATGAAACCACTCACAATTGTAAAACTTACTGCTGCTGATTTCTGTCTTCCAGTCAGTGCGCTCCTCGATTCTGGGTCAGCTGGAAACTTTATCTCCGGAGCCCTCTGTCGCCAGCTTAACCTCAAGACAACCCCCATGCCGAAGATCTACCAGATCCACGCGGTAACTGGAAAACCCTTGCGGAAAGTACGTTACAGCGTGGGACCACTTCTTCTCCAAGTTGGAGTTCTCCACATGGAGGAGATCCAGCTGCTGGTTCTGGAGGATTCAACAGCTGACGTGATTCTAGGGCGTCCATGGCTTGAGCAGCACAACCCCACCATCTCCTGGAGGACAGGAGAGATCCTAAAGTGGGGTAACCAATGTTTCCAAGACTGTTTTCCTGAGTTCCCAGTTTTCAGTTCTCCAAGTTCCAAAGAAATCCAAGTCTGTGCTACTACAGTGGAAAGTCCACTTGAAAAACGCTCTACTGACATTCCTGCCTGCTATTCCCACTTCAGTGATGTCTTCTGTCCGAAACAAGCCTCCAAGCTGCCTCCCCATCGGCCATGGGACTGTGCCATCGACCTCATCCCAGGTGAGCCAGTGCCCAGGGGGAAAATATATTCCCTATCCGTCCCGGAGGAGAAAGCCATGGAGGAGTATATCGACGAGGCTCTAAAACAAGGCTACATCCGACCGTCCACTTCCCCTGCTGCTTCAGGCTTTTTCTTCGTGGCGAAGAAGGACGGAGGCTTGCGGCCCTGCATTGATTATAGAGCTCTCAATCAAATCACTATCAAGTCACTATCATCGATTGCAGTGGCGTCCGCATGGACGAGAGGAAGGTTACTGCAGTAAAAGAATGGCCCATTCCCACATCTGTAAACGAATTACAAAGATTCCTGGGGTTTGCAAACTTCTATCGACGTTTCATCCAAGGCTACAATTCCATCACCAGTCCACTCACCAACCTCCTCCGTAATAAGCCCAAGTCTCTGTCCTGGACTCCAGCCGCCACTCAAGCTTTTGAAGCCCTCAAGACGGCGTTCACAACCGCTCCCCTCCTGGCTCACCCTGACCCAGATCTCCCCTTCGTCGCCGAGGTCGATGCCTCAACCACCGGAGTGGGAGCGGTGTTATCACAGCAGCAGGGGAATCCCAGGAAACTCCATCCATGTGCTTTCTTCTCCCGGAAACTCAACCAGGCGGAGGTAAATTACGACATCGGCAACTGAGAACTTCTCGCCATCAAGCTCGCCCTGGAGGAGTGGAGGCATTGGCTTGAGGGAGCGAAACATCCATTTGTGGTCCTGACTGACCATAAGAACCTGGGGTATTTACGGGATGCCAAGAGATTGAATCCCCGCCAAGCAAGATGGGCTCTGTTTTTCACAAGATTCAATTTTACCATCTCTTATCGCCCTGTCCCGCATTCACAGTCTTGAAGAAAGCAACGATGACCCAGAGCCCATCATCCCCGAAAAACTCTTTGTTAGTCCCATTTCCTGGTCAGAAGAGACGCTCCCCGAGTCCAATGCCTCCGCCAACATCCAGCTGGGTTGCCCCCCTGGATTGAAGTATGTTCCACGAGCACGACGCCCCCCCTTGATTCACTCTTCACATACTTCACTGGGCACTGGCCACCCAGGGGTCAACAAGACCCTCTCGCTGTTAAAACAGCGCTTCTGGTGGCCAAATATGACATCCGACGTCAGGAGGTACGTACAGGGGTGCAGGGAATGTGCCATCTCCAAAAGTCCACGCCATCTTCCCTCCGGCAAACTCCAACCTCTGCCCGTTCCCACTCGTCCTTGGTCACACCTAGGAGTGGACTTTATCACTGACCTTCCAGTCTCCAACGGATATACCTGCGTGCTGGTTATAGTAGATCGGTTCTCCAAGTCCTGTCGACTAATTCCCCTGCCTGGACTGCCCACAGCTATGGAAACCGCTGAGCTACTGTTCAACTATGTGTTTAGATATTATGGATTACCTGAAGATATTGTATCTGACAGTGGATCACAATTCACCTCCCGAGTCTGGAAGGCTTTCTTCAAACTCCTAGGTGTGGCCATAAGTCTCTCCTCTGGCTACCATCCACAGACGAACGGGCAGACGGAGAGGAAGATACAGGAGATCGGCCGTTTCCTACGTACCTTCTGTCACGGTCACCAGGACTCCTGGAACCAGTTCCTGGGCTGGGCCGAGTACGCCCAGAACTCTCTCCGTCAGCCCACCACAGGTCTTACTCCTTTTCAATGCGTGCTCGGCTATCAGCCCCCACTGTTCCCCTGGGATGGGGAACCATCAGACGTCCCGGCAGTGGATTACTGGTTCCGGGAGAGCGAGAGGGTCTGGGACTCAGCGCATCTGCAACTCCAACGAGCCCTACGCAGGCGCAGGTTGACAGCCGACCTTCGACGTTCCCACGCACCCAACTACCAACTAGGACAGAAGGTTTGATTGTCAACTCGGGACATCAAGATGCGCCTGCCCTGTAGGAAGCTGAGTCCTAGATTCGTTGGCCCCTTCACCATCATCCGGCAACTCAACCCTGTCACCTATCACCTGCAACTCCCTCCTGAGTATCGCATTCACCCAGTGTTCCACGTTTCACTTCTGAAGCCTCACCATCCCTCTGTTCTTCCCTCCACAGAGCCTGGCGACACCAAAGATCCCCCTCCTCCACTCATCATAGATGACGGCGTGGCCTACCAAGTCAAAGACATCCTGGACTCCCGGCGTCGTGGTGGGTTCCTAGAGTACTTGGTGGACTGGGAAGGATACGGTCCCGAAGAACGATCATGGGTTCCTAGGAATGATATTCTTGATCCAAGTCTCCTTGATGACTTCCATGCCAGACATCCCAACAGACCAGCTCCTCGTGGCAGAGGTCGACCACCACGACGTAGGGGTCCGCAGTCCTCAGGAGCGGACCGTGGAGGGGGGGGTAATGTCACAGACACACCAGGCTCCACACTCACCCAATCACAACGCACTCCCTCTCCTGAGTATTAACCAGCCACACCTGACACTCATCAGCACTCATCACCACAGCAGCATAAAACACACTCCTGAACACTCACTCTCTGTCCGGTCTCGTTAATGCATACTGACCTGTTATGCTTACCTTCAGGACTCCTTTATACGACTACTTACCTGTCTCCAGCGTCCTCTGTGATTCCTTGTGTCTCCACGTCTCCTGTGAGTTTCAGTGTGTTCGTCTGCTGTACGTCAATCTGCATCCACGCTCCCTGAGAAAACAAAGACAAGTATCAGATCCAGTATCACGTCCAGTCAACATATCCACCTGCTTCAACTCACCTGCACTCTGCCTGCACGCTCTGTTGTCTTTCAATAAACTCTGTTTACACTTACCAGTGTCTCCGCTCCCTTCTGTACGTAACAGTATAACAGAGGTACTAGGAGGTGAAAGGGTGGTGGTGGGTGCGACAGTCTGAAGAGTGTATGTTTGACTGGGCTTAAATACGGTTGATTAGAGTAAGTGGAGTAATTGATCATCTGAGCGTCAGCTGATGTAGTTAGCAATCAGTGGTCTGCCTGAACTACGCTTGAATTCCATTCGGTCACTCAAGCTCCATTTCAGTCAGGACCACTTTAGAGAATAGAAAATTATTGACAATATGAATTTGGCGAAAGGCTTAGGCATCAAGGGGCTCAGCTGCCATACTAGACAGCTAAGATACATCCTTAGGCATAATTCCCCAAAACAACAACGTAGTTTAAGATCACAAGTCCAGTTCGATTGCATAACTTCTGGAGACGGCTTGCCTCGGGGGAGCGCGGCTCCTTGAAACTTAGGTAGCGTACCTCGAGAAGGTAGGGAACGCGGTTCCCTGAGCTATTCATCAGATTTGGAACATGCGTGTTCAGAGGAATTAAAAAGACAACTGAGGTTAATAATTATTATATTAATTTATTAACAGACCCCCAACACTAGTACCAGGTGCATGAATATCAAGTAGTATGCTAGCAAGGGTTGATCTATAGAGTGTGGTGGCTCATGGTTTTCTGTGCTTGCAATACGTCGTCGGTTCCTGGGCGAATGTAGCGTTGGAAAGCAGATGATGTCCATTGTCCCATTTTTTTGAGCATAGGGGCAGGGACTGTAGAAGCTGCGGTTGTGGCTGCTCCTATGCGGAAGGAATGAGCTGTGTAGAGGTTGGGGGGCGAGACCACAATGTTGACAGAGGAGACGGAGGTGATGTGTGAACCAGCATCTTGTCATGATGTTCCCGTTATCAGTGGCAAACAGTGGCTCGTTGAAATGTGAATGAGAGGGGAGATTCAGATACCGGATCATGGAAGAGAGAGGACAAAATTCAGAATTAGTACGAGATATGGTTACAAACACTACTTTCTTTTCTTTATCTGACTTTGAATGTTTAAGGTGAATTTCAAAATCTTAGAAAACCATAAAAGGCTGAAAGAAATACTGCTTCCAGGAGTGCATTAGTATATGAGCTGAAGAAACCTGTGCGTAGCTGAGAAACCATAAGGTGGATTATAGAAAGTGTGAAAGGTAAGCGTTTATCATTGATGGTTGGACTTTCCTTTTTAGGCCGTTCAGGAGGAGGATGACGGAGGGATTTTTGAGAAGGCTCTGCGTCTCGGGAACCAAGCATCTTAGATGAAATTGAATTCCTGATACTAGAGCTTTGATGGATGAAGGCTGCAATTTTTTAGACTCAAAACAATGGACAATAAAGGCACATACAGTAGAGATGTCAACTGGAACAGTAGAAACTGCATGTGCAACGCAGAATGACGAATAGTAAGACCAGGCAGAATCATAGGTTTTTAATGTAGATTTAGCCAGTCCTAATCTCATGTATTGATTAGCTGAGGAGATCAGGTGCCCTCGAGAGTCATTTAGTCGAGGATAGTTCTACTGAAGGGAGGGCAGTGGAGGCTTGTTGGAGAAGCCTCTGGGCATAATCGTCTGAATTCCTGAAATTTGAATCGAGATAATGAATCAGCGATTTTATTGTCTAACCCTGGTATATGTGCTGCTCGCATAGTGAAATTACCCAGTGCGCAAGACCAGGTGAGACGTCTCATGAGTTTATTAATGAAAGGAATGGAAGAGCGTCCTTTATTAATGATATTGATGGTAGCGTTATCACAGAATACTATAATTTGCTTTCTACACCACAGTTTCCCCCAGAGAATAGCTGCAACTACTATAGGATATCATTCTAATAAGGCAGTAGATGAGAAGGCAAATTAATAATTTCATTTGGCCAGGAATCAGCAAACCACTGATCCTGAAAAATGTCTCCAAAACCAATAGAGGGAGCTGCATCGGTGAAAAAACGCAAGTCGGGGGAGATACCATTCCAAAACTTACATAATTTAGCCCAAAACTGTAAATCTGACCTGCATCCTTCATCTAGATAGACTAATTCATGAAGATGACTGACTGATTTGGAAATCTCTAAAAGATTTGGAATGATCCTCATAGCAAAGTTAAGGTGCCCTAACAGAGAGAGCAAATCTCGTTTGGTGGCTGAAGGAGTTAGCAGAAAATCTTGTATAAACTCTCTGATACGATTCAATTTATCCATAGGTAAAGACGCTTGCATGTTGACAGAAACCAACGTAATGCCTAAAAAATCTAGTTTGTGTAAAGGACCTAAGGTTTTCTCTTCTGACAGAGGTACCCAGAGTTTAAAAAATGCTTCTTTAAGTACTAGTGTGGAGTGATCTGGTTGAGAAAGTGGGTAATCGATCACTAGAAAATCTAGTGATCGATAGTTGCGTAATATAAAGAAAAGGTCTCGGATTAGAATGGGGGGAAGAAAGATCGATTATTAGGCGCTTTTTACCTGAATATTTTCTTGTAGCTATATCGATGGGGTTAATGCAAAAAACGTTAAACGGGGGTTCATGAAAGGGGCTTATATAACCTTTAGCTACTTCCTTAGCTAATAAACTATCTACGATATCAGGCTCTTTAATGGCAGACTGAAGATTGTTGCATATATACGTAGATGAAGGAAGAGACGCTAAGCCGGCAAAAAATCCATTCAGTAGACCAATAAGCAGATAATTCACAAAACAACGGTTAGCATGATTTTTTAAAGCCTTCTTGAGTTCACTTGTGTTGATAGGAGTAGAAGGCACGGCCTTTATTTTCTCTTGAAACGACTGAGCCTTCGAGGACAAACACTCTTTGGGTGGCTGTCTCCACAATAGCTACAAACATGAATGAATTTATAGTTAGAACGATTACAAACATTTTCATTATAATGAAAACAGAGGGGTGTAAAGGCTGCTGGTTTCACTTCCTGAGAGCTTTCCCCGACATCTGATTTGGAGGTAGCGCTAGATGAAATAGATACTTTAGGACACAAGGAAGACGTGTGAGAAAATGAACCACACAGCGAACATGAAAGGGTTCGGTGGCCGGTGAAATGTCTGCTGATTAATGCTAAATCTACAACTGACCAGTCCAGTCTCTGATTGAAGCGCTGAATATACATGGCAGCTTTGGCAGAGAAAGACTTGTGGTATTCATAAAACAGCGTGCCACCATATGACATAGCTAGATCTGATATGATAGCTAGGTAGGTGTCCAGTTCTTGCCTCCTTTCTGGTTGAATTTCACAAATAACATCTCTGAACACTCCGAACGCAATGTTAAATTCAGCCATGGTTAAACTTTTAGACAGTCTGGGATCACTTTCTTTTAATACAAAAGATACGTCACCACAGTCTACAACTCGTTTGTCGCTAGATTCGGAGCATAATAAGATCTTAACTAAATTAATGTCATTACCTGCCAGGATTTGAGCCCTCAGCTGAGGAGTGATTGCTGCAGCTGGAGGAAAGAAAGGTACTCCAGGTGAAGCTGTTGGAACTGCGGAGCCGAGTGTTCTCCTGGGCAGGAAGTTGAGGCTCTCCGTTGTTTGGGATGTGCTGGCGAGCGTCGCCTGTGGGTGAACTCCCGAAGAGTATGGTATAGGAGACGGACTGGTGGTGCGCTGATTCTCGAGGGCTTCTCAGGGATTCTTGTAACCTTTTGTCCATGTTAGATAAAGCATTTTGGATTGAAGACAAGGCTGTGAGGACTGGGTCGTAAGGCTGAGGCCGCAGACGTGATGGTGAGGATTTCGTTTGTTTGGAGATGTCGGTTGAGAGGTGGTCGACTGATAAATGCGTACTTTTTTGAGTAGCTTTCCGTCCAGAGGATCGTGGAGTGGAGGCTTCAGGTAAAGGAATAGGCAGCATGCAGATTCTAAGAATAGTTGGAAGAGATCTTCGTGACTGAAATGAGGCGGAATCTGGATATTCCGTTTATGTAACGCAGACAGGATTTTCTCGAGGGGCCAATCGCTGATGGATGAAGATTTCACGGCTAGTCTGGTGCTTTGTCTGAGAGGTGGTTGCTTCTGTGGGTAGTTCGTCAAAGTCGAGGTGGACAGGATGAGCGTCTTCAGACACGTCTACGGAGAGGATTACATGATCTTCCGACTCCGAGCAGGCCATGGTCACGCCAAGAAAGGTAAGGATTATTATTCCTATTAATCGCATGAATGCTGGCTACTATCTGCTATCTCCAAAGTGCAAATGTCTGTGCGACAGACTGAAGAGCGTACGTTTGACTGGGCTTAAATACGGTTGATTAGAGTAAGTGGAGTAATTGATCAGCTGAGCGTCAGCTGATGTAGTTAGCAATCAGTGGTCTGCCTGAACTACGCTTGAATTCCATTCGGTCACTCAAGCTCCATTAAGGGGGGAAAATGCACAATGCTCAACTCCTTGGTCCTTTTTGTGTTTATTATACTTGTAAAATGAGTTTAACAGAATGCTCAACAAATTCAATAAAACTTTACAATAAGGTTCATTAGGCTATTTAACATTAATTAAAGGTGCAATATGTAGAATTTGCTGTTCGCTAGAGGTCGTTAGAGGCCTATTCAAAACAAAGGCGTAGCTTGATGACGCCAAGTTTGAGAACGGAATCTTGGGACATGTGTTCTTCACCTCACAGCCGGTTGAAAAGATCCGGGATAGGACTCGGGAATAAATCATGTTCATGGATGCGATTATTAACGTTACTGGAGTATGAAGCAGAGCAGGACCGAGTGTTGTGGGAGCTGAACGAGGCCGCTGGAGCTATTGTTAACGAGGGACGAATGCAACACATGCCGCGAGCAGCGGAACTTTTATTATGCCACAGTCGCCGGCGCTGGTTCTGCTTTTCCGGTCCACACATGAAATGAGTTAAACTAGCAGAAAAAGACTGTAGAGTGCCCACATAACAGTCTACCTCAACACAATCCGACAAGCAGTGTACTCAGTAAAACACCTTTTACACTTTAAACAAGAGGAGTACAGACTTAAGCCATCATGTTCTGAAGGAGGGCCAAAAAAGGCCTACAACCCCAGAAAGACATCAGCTCGTGGCAGTGTGTAAGCTCTAAGGGAGCCAATATGATAACCAAACTCTCCAGTGAGGTTAACTACTCAACCTGAGCTAAATTAAAATTCAACACATTCCAACAGGCAATGTACTCAGTAAAAACACTTTTTACTCTCTAAGCAAGAGGAGTACAAACTACGCCAATCTGCTTTGAAAGAGGCCTGAACAGGGCCTGCTATTACAGAAAGACACAGGCGTCAGCTGGTGCAGTGTCTAAGCTCAAGGAAGCCAAATCTGAGAACCAAACTAACCAGTGAGGTTAACTCGGCCTGAGCTAATTTTCTGCCAGGCGATGTACTCAGTAAAAACACTTTTTACTCTTTAAAGCAAGAGGAGTACAGACCTATGCCATCATGTTCTTGAAAGACACGTGGCGTGAGCTTGTGGCAATGTCTAAGTTCTAAGGGAGCAAAATGAGATCCAAACTATCCAGAGAGGTTAACTATTTAACTCAATCTGAGCTTAAATCTGTCCCACACATTCCAACAGGCAATGTACTCAGTAAAACACTTAACTCTTTAAACAAGAGGAGTACAAACTACGTCAACATGCTGTGAAGGAGGCCCAAGCATGGCCTACTACTCCAGAAAACACGGGCGTCAGCCAGTGACAGTGTGTAAGCTACAAGGGAGCGTAATCTGAAACCAAACAATCAAGTGAGGTTACCTAACTTAACTCAACCTGAGCTTAAATCTACACATTCCAACAGGCAATGTACTCAGTAAAACCACTTTTTACCCTTACATAAAGGTGAGTACAAGGGATATACGCCGCCATGCTCTAAAGGAGGCCAGTACCGGCCTACTACTTTAAAGATCATGGGCATAAACCTGTGGTAGTGCTAGTTTTAAGTGAGCAAACTCCAATTAAACATCTACCAACAACTTGTGATACAACAAGATATTGTATTATGAAGGAGGCCCAAGACAAAGCCTTCTACTCCAACAACACAAACAGACTTGTGGCAGTGTTAAACCTATGCATTCCAACAGGCCATGTACTCAGTAAAAACACAATTTTTTACCTTTATAACAAGGGGAGTACAAACTAGCACAAAGCCTACTACTACAGGGACAGGTGCTGACCTGTGGCAGCAACAGAGATATTGGGCTCACATCGTATAGGGCAAAATCTAGAACTAAAGCATTAACAACCCTGAGAAACAGGGGAATGCCTTAACCTTCATTCATACTGCCCTAAAATTAAAAGGGCGGACGCTTTTCCCCAAGACAGAAGATATCTGTACTGAACCCTAGGGAACAGGGGCTTAATGAAAGCTAACACTGTTTCACTCAATTTGAATGTTAATTCAAGGGGTTCAGGAGAAAAGACTAATACAAAGTAAAGAATGAAGGTTCTAGAAAAGTGGGGCCTAGCAACACTAGCGTTCTCTTATTCACATAATGATAAGGGGCCTCCCATCTGAGTTATAATGGTACCAGGGAGACTAGAAATAGCCTGCTGCCTAGCTGCTATAAACTTGCACCTACACCAAAGGGGTAACAGGCCTTGGCCTGACAACTCTGATAAGAGGAGGCCAGAACTAGGAAACTACACTCTCTTCTGAAAGGGGTAGTAATACATAGTGAAATGCTTCAGTTTATCACCTAAACCCTAGTTCTAGCCTAGGCCATACAAATCCAACACTCTCCATTTATCTCATCTTTCAGAACTCCTCGTTGTAGGAGTGCTAATGCACATGCATAATTTCCTTCACACTTGGCCTTAGCTGTTCTAACTTCCTTAATACTATCACTCAAATCTGAACTCATGATAAACTCTATGTCCTTTGTTGACACATCCGGTGGCAAATCATTTAAATTCTGAGATGATTCGGTTATTACGTTCTGAATTGTCATATCCAATTCTTGCTGAATTACGTGAACCTGGACTTCTTGATAAGAATCCATACCTGTTGTAGACCATCCACAGTAATATGTTCCTGCATCAGAAAACTGGACATTGGGTATTGTAACGTTCAATAACAGCGAGTGACTCTTTGTTCCGTCTCGCCACGTTTTCCATGTCTGTTCCTGTAGTACTGTTTCTGCCATAAATCGCCCATCGATACCCCACATTCCTGGACCAACGTACGCTTTTATGTCTGACCAACTACATGCTCTGACACAAAGGTATAGACCGTCGCCATATATTTTTTGCGTTCCTTCCCAATTACCATTTACCCCCATACGTACAGATATAGGGTCGCACAGGAAGCTTTCATCCTTGCCTTGTCTTAGAGTTATTCTGAGTGGGTTGGTTATTATGCTTGATTTTACCTACTTCTTGCAAGAAGATCACTGACACAATGATTATTGTGATTAGTATTAGGACACATGTTGTTCCTCTTAGTCCACACATGCCTGGCCATCTAAATGGATGCCACGGCCTTTGCACTGATTCTATTCTTCTTGACATAGGAATTTATAGTGCAATTCGACTAATGAGGTCTTGCCAATAATCTGTTTTGTAATGATAGCCACACATCTACTGCACCATCTGGTGGAAACGGATATATTATGACAACTTAGAAGATAAAAAGATAACATTTTCAAGTGGTAGTCCGAGGTTTGATAGTGCTTTTGATGCTACTTCAAACCACATTTTTTGTTTGTACTATTGTCCACTCACGTAATAGGTCCGATAAGGACATCAATATATTTCGCTTTGATATATTTTGAAAATTCCATTCTTTATTGTGAACAGGTAAAACACAATTCTATCTGGGTATGGTCTCTGAAGTATTATGTTTTCCAATCTTGGTTCTGACTCTAGGGAACTTTTAACTAAGTGAACAATATTCTTGACGAATGCTTCGACAGCTTCTATGGATGAACACTGTGTGAAACTCTCTAGCGGCGGTACATCCATTAATAAGAATTTGGCCCTTAGTGCATACAGGGTTGTGTAAGGAGTTAGCACTGTTTGACTCAATGGGCCATATATCTTCTCGCTTTGGATTACCCCCACCTCACTATTTGAGGTAGTTCTTTCCTCAGCTTAATCAGTGTTTTTCCTCCTCCCTGTTAGGCAGTAAGGTGAATCCCCTTTTGAGATTCTATTTTTGAATTGGAGCTTGCCTGCTCTCCTGTAGGACAGTGCTTTATTCTTGAAGCGTGTATCCACTGCGGTTGGTAATCTGTTAGAACTCCTGTCCTGGTTACTGCGATCACAGTGGCTGGTCCAAGATACCTCGGTTCTCCCACCTTCGTTGGTTTTAAGCTTTTGATCAGCACACTTTGTCCTAGAACAAAAGGGTGAGTGGGGTTTTCTGAGGGAAGAGGAAGACACAGAGAGACATCAGCACATATGGAATTAAGTTTCTCAATGAGGGAAGTTACATAGTCCTCCTGTATCACCTCCAGGTCACCTAGGGAAGTAATGCCTGCACGATCTTTAACCCATGGGGTCGGGAAAGGCCTGCCCATTAGTATTTCAAATGGTGAGAATTTAGTTGTGGAAGATGGAGTCATTCTTATCTCTGTCAATACCATGGGTAATAAATCTACCCATTTCTTTCCCGTATCTATGGCGGCTTTTGTGAGCCTTCTCTTGAGAGTCTGATTCAGACGTTCGACGTTGCTTGAAGATTCCGGATGGTAGGGTATATGGAACTTCCACGTAATCAATAGCGCTTTGGCTAAAAGCTGCGTTACCCTTGACGCAAATGGCGTCCCATTATCACTTTCAATAGTGGTAGGTATGCCAAATCGAGGAATTATTTCTTTGGTTAGAATCTTTACCACAGTTTTAGCATCTTCGTTCGCACACGGGAATGCTTCTGGCCACTTCGAAAATTGATCCACAATTAAAAAATTGATGCAGTAGTGCGTCATGTTTAATTGGTCTGTGCGGATTTACTTGTGCATATGTAAGACATGAGTCTAGAATGAGCGTCGCAGTTTTGTGTACATCTGCAATACAATACAATTGATTGATTACTTGTACTACTTTTGCACAACTTGTGTGTGACAAACCATGGTAATGTCTGATGAGGATTATTAATCCTAACTTTGGAAGTGCTATTCTTCCTTTTTCATCTCTCATGATCCCTTCTTTATTTGGGGCACAGCCGTGTTTTCCCCAATGCTCTAAGTCAGCCTGTGTCGGTTGACTCTGCAGGAGCTTAATGTCAATATCAGGTATATTAGTTATATGCACAGTCATAGTTACCTGACTCTGGTTACCCATATCGAACATCGGTCTGATTTGGGCCTTCGCTGCTTCTTTGGCTATTTCATCTGCTTTTCTGTTCCCTACGGCTTGTTTGCCATCCCCTGTTGCGTGACCTTTTACCTTTACTATGGCCACTTCGGCGTGTAACTGTACTGCCTTAGTTAATTGTCCTATTAAATTCGAATGAGCTATGGGTTTTCCATCTGCTGTTTTGAATTCTCTAGCTTCCAATGTTTTGGCAAAGTGATGTTCCACCCCCCATGCAAACTTTGAATCAATGTAAATTGTTACACGTTTTCCTGCCATCAGCTCACATGATCGTATTAATGCAACCAATTCAGCAGCTTGAGCAGAATTGTAGTCCCAGGCAAAAGCCTCTATTATCTCTCCAGTGTCTGACACCACTGCATAGCCACAAAGATAAACCCCATTAGAAGGTTTTGAACATGATCTATCAACATATACATTCTCCCCCCCATCCAGGGGCGAGTCCAAAAGATCGGCCCTGGAGGAACATGAGGAAGTCAATTCGATGATACAATCATGATCTGTAGAATTATCTATCATGTCAACCATACCTATGGCTCCTAACAACGCGGGGTTAATAGACGCTGTTGGCTGTATGGTCAGGTTTTTGGTGGCCAGCAGGATTGCCTCGTAACCAGAGCGTCGTTGCGCTGTCATATGTTGTGTTTGCATATTATGCAATATGGCCCCTGCCTGATGAGAGTTATAAAGGATCAGTGGATGCGATAACACCATTCTTTCTGCCATCTGTACAACCAGAGCAGCTGCAGCTACAGCACGAAGACATGCTGGCATACCTGAAGCTATATTATCTAATTTCTTAGACAGGTATGCTAATGGTCTATAGGTGGACCCATTCTGTTGCAACAGGACGCCCATAGCTACCCCCTCCGCCTCGCAGGCATGCAAATGGAAATTTTTGCTGTAGTCAGGGAGGCCCAAGGCTGGGGCCGTGGTGATGGCCTGTTTCAATGCAGTGAAGTGCAATTCTGCCTCTTCTGTCCAGTTTAAAAGCGTACTTGGGTGAGCTTTATGATCAATCAGGTTCCTCAGGTGCCTGTCATGCACCGCACAGTCAGGTATCCAGGATCTACAATAGTTCATTAGCCCCAGAAAACTTTGAAGCTGCTGCACAGTTTGAGGGGACTTCATTTTTCTGATCATCTGGACCCTATCCGTAGAAATTGCTCGTAAACCGGGCATTATAATGTGTCCCAAGTATGTCACTTTGGACTGGACCCACTGAAGCTTTTCTTTAGAGGCTTTAAAGCCAGCTTGGGCGATCACATTGCAGACGATGATGGAGGCCTTTTCGCAGTCCTCTTTTGTCTCCCCGGAAACCAAGATGTCGTCCACATATTGAAGAACGCAGACTGTAGAAGGCAAATCAGTCATTTTGGCCAATGTCCTTTGCACTGCTGCCGAGAAAACGGCGGGCGAATCAATGTAGCCCTGAGCAAGTCGTGTCCACGTTAGCTCTTTACCTTGAAATGTAAAAGCTAAAATGGGCTGAGTGTCTGGATGTACAGGTACAGAGAAGAATGCAGCACAGAGGTCTATAACGGTGAAGTATTTATGCGTACATGGAATTGAATTAACAACGGTTGGAACATCAGGTATGATCGGTGCCAACGGTGTTATTAACTGATTTATAGCCCTTAAATCTTGTGTTAAATGCCATGTCTTTCCGTCCGCCTTAACCACTGGATTAACCGGCGTGTTGTATGGCGAATGTATTGGTACGAGGACACCTTGCTGGATAAAATTGTCAATGATTGGTTTAATACCAAGTTCCTTATCCTTAGATAAAGGATATTGCTTAATATAGACTGGTTTGTTAGTCTTCAATTTGGCTTTATAGGGTTCCATATCAATGAAACCTGTGTCATCTTTATATTGTGACCACAACAATGGGTTAATCATGCTGTGTACCGTCTGAGGTGGGTCAGGCTTCGGTGGGATAGGCAGTGATTCACTGGATTCTTCCCATGTGGGCAATGGGTTCATCGAGACCTGCAAGCTGGATAGGAAGGAAAACACAACCTGTTTATCAGTGAATTTGATATCCATATGCAACTTGTGCATCATATCGTGTCCCAATAAATTCATTGGAGCTTCATAGTTTAATTCCAGGAGCTCTGACTTCCAAAAGGGGTGTTACCGGACATGCAATGTCACTTCCTGATATTCCCACAGAGTTAACTACTTGATTAGGCAGAGGACCCTCATAACGTGTGGAGGTCATTGCAAATACCAAGCATTGCAAATACCAACTTTAATGTGTTAGTAAATGCGTGCACAAATTTTTTTATTTTTTTTTTCTGTACTCAATCGCCCAACCTCAATTGCTGTACATGTATCGTATTGCGACCAGTGGGTGGTTTAGTCCTATTTTAGGCTCACACAAGACTTTTGTCCTGATCGCCTCGAAACCACCTTCTTTTATTTGAGTGTTATCTAATTTTGGGATTTCGCCCTAAAACACCTTCTTTTAGGTCACAATATATCAACATGCAATAACAACTGAAATTATTTTCAGCAATATCAAATATAAAAGGTTTTATTTTTTTTTTTTTCGAAAGATAAAGTACGCTGCCGTGATCTGAAGTGCAGTGTGATCAGTACTGCACCTCCAACCACCCCAGTTAATAGCTAATAAAAGCTACTGTTGCCTGCCGAAGTGTCACAACAATGGAACCGTAATTCCACTAACAATTGGTGATTCCACCAAATCACTTTCCACGCTAATAGCTAATTAAAACTACTGTTGCCAACCGAAGTGTAACAACAATGGAAAATGAATTCCACTAGCGACTAGTGATTAAAAAAAAAAAAAAAAAACGTATTTTTTACGAGATGTTTTAACACAGGATCCTACAGGGGCAAGTGTAACATATTTCCTTCAAGAAATATCCAAAAACACTTACCCCCTTCTCGTAGGCCCTCTGATCCCTGGCGCGCTTTTTCTCTTTTCCCAGTTCTTAGGGAGTATCCCCCCTTTCGTGGACGAGCCCCCAGCTGTTAGAATCTAATAATTCAACTTAATAATACAATTCAAGAAGATCTGTTCAGGTTGAGCAATCTAGCACAGAAAAGCTGGTACCAGGGTATCAAATGGAAGACTCAGACACAGAGAGTGCAGTTCAACCAAGATACAAAGTTTATTCGGCCAGAGGGTGAATATATATTTGAAAATATAGGAAGTGAAAATGACAACTCAGCATTAATACAATAAGTAGGGATTGTACACCACTCTAAGAAAAGCAACATGTTCTCTAAGCATGATGTAATGAGTAGACAGAGAAAAACAGGCACAGGATGTTCTTAGAATCTTACACACCAGCAATCTTACACAAACAGACCCAAGAGGGCAAGGCAATAGAGTAATCCAACAGGGCAGGGCAGGGCAGGGCAGGGCAGCAGGGCAGGGCAGGGGTTAAACAATACTCAGCCATGAGTGTGTGTGTGAGTGTAGCTTATAAAGGGTCAATGATGGGAAACAGGTGTGCATGATTGGTTCCTAGGTGAGGGATTGTGGGAAATGTAGTCCAGAGTAAAGTGACTGTGTGTGTGCACTGAAAAAGTCTTAATATAGAAACAGAGACCTCTGGTGGGGAGTGGAAGGAGACAGCAGTGGGCGGAAACTTGACAATGATCTTTTAAAGGTTAATTGTGCAGCTTTGTGTATCTCTCCGTCTCTCTCTCTGCATTGATATCTGACGTATATGAGTAGCGTGAGGGCCTTTCAGTGCATTCATTGCTATAATATTCATGAGGTGAGACATCTCTATTAAAGGATACGCTCCCCGCACTTCGCCCACCAATCACACCGGAACCATTTTCGGAACCGAAATTTTGCACGGTTCTGGTTCTTTTCAAAATACAGTACCGGTTCTGGATAAGAAACCGGTTCTCGGAATGGATAAAAAAAATAAAAGAGGACTTGAATAAGCCCATTAATGGCATGTTTGAGTCATGCCTATTGTAATAATTATTTGACATAGCCTACTTTTACACTCAGAATTATTCCTTGGCATCCTCACGTACTAAACTGCATTTATTTAAAATTGTTTGCATGCTGGAGGTATTACGTCGTGTGCAGAGTGATGTTAACATTTAAGCTAGCTGATGAGAGAAAATGGTACTATCAAAGAGTCTAAAGAGGAAAGCTGACAGTGAAAATAGGGTATACAGAGAAGAATAGAAAGACAACTAAGCGTTCTTACCTTGTGAATGCAAAGCCGGTGTGTCTTATCTGCAACGAAGTTAATAGATAATAGAACCCATTATAATCAGTGATATTGTCTACACTGGATGCGGCACGGCGCAACGTGACAACAAATTCCCGACAGTAAACGGATTTCCTGTTCTGTTTCTGACGTGGTCCAAAAGCTTTGCAACGGTCGGTTTCTCGAGTTCAGTGTAGACAGATTTTAGCTGTTGCGGTGTGGCGCGAATAAAGTTGTGTCTGGTGTAGACACGGTGATAATATTAGACGGCACCACAAGACGAAGATCTATTTCAGAACCAGCCACTATCAAAATAATCTGGCTGCGGGCGCAGGCCAGATATTATTGCTGGCGGGCCAGTTTTGGCCCGCGGGCTGCCTATTGCCGACCACTGGTCTAAAGTGTCATGCCAGAGAGATTGATTGTGAGTGGTTATTTGGAGTTTGTGTTTGTAAGTGTGTTTGTGATTTTTTTGGATCGTTGATTATTCCTGTTTACTTGACCCACACCTGTTTGACTACGATTCTGGATTCTGATTTTTGCTTTGTTTGCTACGGACTTTTGTAAATGATTACCTGTAAATATTCTTATATATACATTTTTGCCAAATCAAGGGATATAGGGGGTTTGAGGCCATTTTATTTTGTATATTTGTCTTTTCACAGTGTTTTTGATTAGGGAGGTAGGTAAATTTAACTTGTGTTTTGTTTTCTTTATTTTCAAATTAGGAATTGTAGAGGTTAAAAAAAAGAGATTCTTCTGTTTTATTTATTTATTTATTTATTAGTTTATTTGACAGGGACAATGCAATCAGACATAGCCACAGAACAAAGCCCGCAGCCGAAGAGATGCACATAGAGTTTATAGCAAGTGCTAATTTTCAACTCCCGTCCCTGGATGGGCCTTTCTACAATGACACACAATAAACAACATTCAACTCCAAAAAAAATACACTGTGCAATTTTGCGTATTCAGAGTTCACTCATTCTAAAAACACATTCTAAAAAGTATACAATGCAATTTTACATATTCAAAACTCACTCATTCACGCTCAGACATTTACAAATGGGTACAGTTTTGGTTTATTTTCAGCCATGCCTTGAGCCTAGAGGTGAACACTTTAAACTCAGAAATGTTCTTGATCTCTGTGGGCAATGAGTTCCACAGTTTACAAGCTCTGTAAGAAAAGACTGATTTGCCAAAAGATGTTCTGCACTGTGGGATTTTACAGTTTTGGTTTAGGGAGCCTGCTGGTCACTCTACTGCTGGTCTCTGAATAAATGTACTCAGAGGTTCAGGAGCCAAATTATTGATACACTTAAATAACAATTTGAGAAAACATAAACTGCTGAAGCTTTCAAAACTTAATAAATTATATTTCTTAAGAATGTGGCAGTGATGAAAGCGAATTGGTTTTCTATCCATAATTTTCATTGCTTGGTTGTAAAGTGAACCAATGCGCTTTGTAAAGTGAACCAATGCAACCAATTCTGCTTGTTATTTTGGCCTTGTCTGCCCCTGACGCTAACCCTTATTAAGAAATAAAACATTTCTTTTTCGGCATCTCTCTGGTAGTGAGACTCTTTTCTTCCTTTTCCTGTTATGGCTGACCCCTAGATGGTCGCAACAGAAATTGGGGGCTCGTCTTAAAAAATGATTTTTTTTTTTCAAAAACCAATTGGATTTTCTTCATTGCGTGTTAGAGAAATAAAAGGAAAGAAACTCATGAAATTTGCTTTGTATGTCATCGTTTGCCTAGTGGTTTTCATTTTAAGGGGAAGGGAATTCAGAATGGCCTTGAAATTTGAACTTGAGAAGTTCGCGATTCAACCTACGTCACAACAATTGGATATCTGCCGCAAAGATGATCTGTTTTCGATTGCGGATTTGTATCAAATTAAAGTTACTCGTGGTGTAGTGAAACGGGAGATTACGCACGTGATTTATAGACACTTGGTGAAGCATGGGGTTTTGCCAGAGGAGAGTGAGGAGGCAGGTGTTGCAGCTCAGTTGCCGGTTTCCATGGGTAAAGGGTGATCAACCCAAGCCTGAGGATCTGAGGATCCTTTACTCGCCATCAAATTAAAAGAGTTAGAGGTGGAGCTGGGCAGGCAACGATACCAGAGTCAGCTGTTGCATGTGCGCACAGTTGAGCTTGAAACCAAGTGAGATATCAAGCTCAAGGAGCTAGAGCTTGAGCTCAAAACTAGATCACCTGTTCACCCCTCAGCTGCTGATGCGCTTGATGTGAGCGTGCCTGTGTCATCACCCATCACTGCTTCCACACCGAGTCCTACTCCTGCACCTCGATGCAACCCACAAGTAAGTCAACCTGAATTTGATATTAGTCGTCAAATTGCACCAGTCCCACTGTTTCGCGAGGTTGACACGTATTTTACTGTGTTTGAGCGAATTGCCGCCATGTTAAAATGGCCGTGGAATGTTTGGCCACTGTTATTGCAATGCAAACTTGTCGGTAAAGCCCAAGAAGTCTGTTCAGTATCAACGCTTGAACAGAGCTTAGACTATGATGTAATGAAGAGTGCTGTTTTGCGCGCTTATGAGTTAGTTCCTGAAGTTCCCTAGTCAAACGTTTGTCGAATTCGCGAGAGACAAAGCAAATTTGTTTGAAAAATGGTGCGCTGCAAACAAAGTCGTAACGTTTGAACAGCTTAAAGAGCTAATACTGTTGGAGGAGTTTAAGAATTGTTTGCCAGAAAAAAATTGTGGTTTACTTAAATGAGCAGAAAGTTTCCTCTCTTTCTGGGGCTGCTGTTTTTTCTGATGAGTTTGTGCTTACTCATAGAGTAGTGTTTTCGCCCTCAAAGCGTAATCTTCCTGATCAGTCTCGCAGTTCTAAGGATACCCTAGCAGTACCTAAGAACATTTCTGGGGTAGAGAGTAGTGAAAGCCGTGAATGTTTTTATTGCCATGAGGTGGGTCACCTCATTGCTACTTGTCCCACTCTGAAACGCAAAGTTAGTAGAAAAGCAATTCCTTAGAAAAGTGTGTCATTGGTTGAACGACAGATTTTGTCACCCGAGCATGTATCTCTGAATACAGTGATTGAGTCTACTTTTGAACCATTTATTTGTGATGGTGTTGTGTCTCTGAGCGAAGATGAGACAAATGGCGTGTCAAATGGCGGACAAACCAAATCAAGTGATTCCACCTGCCCCACTGAAGCCCATACCAGTACTGTGTGAACCGTTTGAACGAATTCTGATTGACTGTATTGGTCCATTGCCCAGAACGAAGTCTGGAAACACTTATCTATTAACGCTAATGTGTGCGTCAACCAGGTTTCACTGAGGCGATACCGCTACGTTCTCTCAAAGCACCTACAATTGTCAAAGCAAATGTTAAGTTCTGTACTACATTTGGAATGCCAAAATTCATTCAGTCTGATCAAGGCACCAATTTTATGTCCAGAGTGTTCACGAAGGTAATGAAACAGTTAAATATCAAACATCAGGTATCCAGTGTGTACCATCCTCAGTCGCAAGGCGCTATCGAACGCTTTCATCAAACATTGAAATCGATGCTTCGAACCTTCTGTGTTGAGCGTGAAAAAGAATGGGATGAGGAGATCCTGCTCTTGTTGTTCGCAGTTCGCAATACTACCCAAGCTGAAGACCCACTGAAAATTTTGCAATAGCAAATTCTTTCTTCTAGATATCCGTCTCAAACTACCAGTGTCCTAGATTATGTCAGTGTGTTCCGTGAGCGACTACATACTTTGTGGAAGTTGGCTAAACGCTCACTCGGTTCAGTGCAAACACAAATGAAAACGCGCTATGACCAGAAGGCTGTACAGCGTTCATTTCAGACTGGAGATAAAGTTCTTATTTTACTCCCAGTGCCAGGTTCAGCACTCCAAGCAAAATTCGCTGGTCATTATGAGATTAAGGAGAAGCTAGGAGATACTGACTATGTTGTTGATACCCCTGACCGTAAGAGGAAGTCACGGGTCTGTCACATTAATATGCTTAAGGCATACGTGTCTCGTTCTGATTCTAAAGAGGTTAACATGCCTGTTGCTACTGTTGTACCAGTTACTGTACCACTGTCAGAATACTCACCTGAAAGTGATGATTTAAAGATGAATAGTGCCTCATTTTACAGAAAAGTTAACGCTTTAACCAAAGCTGACTCCTTTCCGCTTCCTTGCATGGAAGATTGCGTTGATCGTGTAGGTAATGCTAAATTTGTGACTAAACTTGATCTGCTCAAAGGATATTGGCAGGTGCCCCACACAGAGCAAGCATCTGAGATCTCTGCTTTTGCCACCCCTGATGTGTTTTTACAGTATTGAGTTATGGCTTTTGGCCTTCGCAATGCTGGAGCTACCTTTCAGCGACTAATGTCCATAGTGTTGTCTTATGTGTCTAATTTTGAGGCTTATCTTGATGACGTTGTGTGCTATGCAGATACATGGGAAGACCACCTCAAAACCTTGGATGATGTCTTCAAACATCTGAAAGACGCTAATCTCACCTTAAACTTGCCAAAATGAGAATTTGGCTGTGCCACTGTTACGTACCTAGGGAAGGAGGTTGGTAATGGTCAGGTTTGTCCACTTAACTCAAAAATACAAGCCATCCTTGATTTCCCAGTTCCCAAGACTAGGAAAGAACTCCGTTGATTCCTTGGAATGACTGGTTACTACTGCTGTTTTTGCAAGAACTTTTCTGATGTTGCCAGTCCACTCACTGGATTGTTACGTAAAGCAGTCTCATTTAAGTGGTCTTCGGAATGTCAATTCGCCTTTGAAGCTTTGAAGTCTTTGCTTTGTAGTTCCCCTGTGCTTGCCGCGTCCTGCTTTGAAAAGTCGTTCATATTAGAAGTTGATGCTAGTGGTACAGGTGCGGGTGCCATCCTACTTCAGACTGTTTCTGCTGATTTGAATCACCCAATTAGTTTCTTTTAAAAAAAATTCCACAAACATCAGTTTAACTACAGTACCATAGAAAAGAAAGCGCTTGCCTTGATTCTTGCTCTCCAACATTTTGAGGTCTATGTTGGCAACCTGTTACTGTTTACACCAACCATAACCCACTTATATTTCTTCAGCTTATGTGTAATGCTAATCATTGTCTAATGCAATGGTCACTAATCTGCCAAAGCTACAATTTGAAGATCTGTCATAAAAAGGGGTCTGACAATGTGATTGCTGATTCACTGTCTCATGTTAATCAGTAAAACAGTGTATGTTTTATTTGGTGGGGGGTTTTATGAGCCAAAGTTATGTATTAATTCATTTCATTCTGTTGTCCTGTGTGTATCTTGTGTATCTCCTCTCTCTGTGTATGTGCATGTTTGTGTTACAGATGGGCGGTGACTTGTGATAATCTGTTGGAGGCTTCAATTGGTTCTCCTCTTCACCTAATCCAGATATAAGGACTGCCCCAAACACACTACTTCCGCCATCATTGTGGAACACTTGGAGTGAAGCAGAGTGCAGCTGACAAAGACTCTGAGCTAAGTAACATGGCAGCATACACAGTGTCTTTTTCACTCTTCTTAGGGAACGGAGGTTACGTTAAGTAACCAGAGACGTTCCCTTTCGAGTCGGTCTCTCGACACTGCGTCAACGAAAGGTGGCGCTATGGGTGTCTATACAATCCCGCCATGTTGATAGTGAAGGTCCAGGTCGGCTGCAAGCCAAGCCGTTGACCTCAGCTAAAGTACTTATAAGCTATATAGACCTATAAGCTCAGCAGCATAGTGGCTAAGAGCAAGTTGCACAAGCATGGACTAAGGACAGATTAAGGACAGTGGTCTCGCCTGCATCCCGGATAAACCATATACTCACTGCCAGCATACTGCCAGCGCTTGTCTCCAGACTGCATCAACAGCAGCCATTCAGCACCCAGGCACATGGATAGGCAACGACTACTATCGCCTAACAATGTTAATCCCTGGACATGAGATACCCACAGCGTGAGGCTGAGCACTGCACTGTCACAGTGTGCTGGTGACCAAATAATGCATGTGTCAGTAAGCAGACACTACGCGCAATGTTTGAACTGGTGGCAAGTTTGTGCAGTTAATGGGGGAGGTCATGCCAGTGCCTAGTACTGATATCCGACGCCAGTACTGTCATGAACATAATACAAGCGTGGCAGTAGCACTGGTGCCAATCACCCAGTGAGTTATTACAGGACTTAGTCGAACACTGCCACTGTTGGTGGCTGCAACAGCTTAAGACAAATGCTGACATTGATTCAGTTAGCCTGATTCCCGCACGGACAATACATGCGTTGCAAGGAAAATCAGGTTATAACCGCTGTACAGGCCATAGCCACATGCAAGGTGCCTCATAGCCCACCTGGCACAGGTTTTCCGCAAAGGTTACTACCTGTGTGGGAGAAACCACAAATGATGACGGATTCCTTGTCTGTGCTTTTACACCATAAATGTGTACAACAGCAATGCGTATAGAATAACCCATGAGATTGACCATTTGCGCAGAAAGGCAGCAGTGACTTTGCCTGTAACAACAGACTGCGAATGGCTAAACAACCTAGTTGAACACTTAGCAGAGGCATCAACAACTTGGAATTATAAGGTTCTATCTGACATTTTTGTCAAAACTGAGTTATTCACATATTCATATTCTTTGACAACTTATTTACATTATGTGAAGAGAGCACAGAAAACACTAAATCAGTAAAGACTAAACAATTCCATGCAACGTGATGTTTATTAAGACTAGTGGCGACAAAAGCAGACTTCAGGGTTGGCTCACGTCAGCAGCGTCTGGGTCCAAAGTTGCCCTGACACACCAAACCGACGCTCGACGCCGGGATGCAGGCGAGACCACTGTCCTTACTCTGTCCTTATTCCATGCTTGTGCAACTTGCTCTTAGCCACTATGCTGCTGAGCTTATAGGTCTATATAGCTTATAAGTACTTTAGCTGAGGTCAACGGCTTGGCTTGCAGCTGACCTGGACCTTCACTATCAACACGGCGGGATTGTATAGACACCCATAGTGCCACCTTTCGTTGACGCAGTGTCGAGAGACTGACTCGAAAGGGAACGTCTCTGGTTACTTAACGTAACCTCGGTTCCCTAAGAAGAGGGAAAAAGACACTGTGTATGCTGCCATGTTACTTAGCTCAGGGTCTTTGTCAGCTGCACTCTGCTTCACTCCAAGTGTTCCACAATCATAGTGGAAGTAGTGTGTTTGGGGCAGTCCTTATATCTGGATCAGGTGAAGAGGAGAACCAATTGCAGCCTCCAACAGATTATCACAAGTCACCGCCCATCTGTAACACAAACATGCACATACACAGAGAGAGGAGATACACAAGATATACACAGGACAACAGAATGAGATGAATTAATACATAACTTCGGCTTATAACACCCCCCACCAAATAAAACATACACTGTTTTACTGATTAACACGAGACAGTGAATGTTATTTCAGCCATACTGATGTCTAGAGAGAAACCATTTTACCTGTCCCACTTTCTGTGGAATAAAGTCCTGGTCAGATGTATTACAGTAAAAGAAGGTTGAGGAAGAAGAAACAGTCCTCAGCATGTCCAGCCCCTGAGTCCACTCCAGTGTCGGCTCCAGCCCCTGAGTCTGCTCCAGTGTCGGTCTCTCCAGAGGCCGCTTCAGCCCCAGAGCTCAGCCCTGAGAGCATTGCAGTGCCCATAATGGCACTAGCATTTGTCTGGGCCACACACACATCATCTCCAGCCCCTGACCAGAGTCCAGTGATGGCTCCAGCCTCTAACCAGAGTCCAGTGATGGCTCCAGCCCCTAACTAGGGTCCTGTGATGCCTCCAGCCCCTGAACTCAGTGCTATACCCACTTCTGCCCCAAAGCTCTGCCCAGTGCTCCTTCCAGTCCCAGAGCTCTGCCCTGTGCTCCTTCCAGTCCCAGAGCTCTGCCCTGTGCTCCTTTCAGTCCCAGAGCTCTGCCCTGTGCTCCTTTCAGTCCCAGAGCTCTGCCCTGTGCTCCATCGAGTCCCAGTGCTCCACCCAGTGCCTGTTCCAGAGCCCCATCCAGCCCAGAATTTGGGAGCTATTTTATTACAAACGGAGCGGAGAGGAATGTTCTTGGAAAAAAGCCACACTTTTTTACCCACAACGTAGACGGGAGGCTTCGACCGGTGGCGATCGGCTTGAGCCTTAGTGCGCGCTCCCACCCGGAGGAGAGTCTCTCGGGCTCTTTTCCAAGTGTGACGGCACCTCTGGACGAAGGCGTGAGCAGAGGGGACGGCGACTTCGGACTCCAGACTAGGAAAAATGGGTGGCTGGTAACCTAAGCTACACTCAAACGGAGAGAGGCCCGTGGATGACACTGGTAATGAGTTATGTGCGTATTCTACCCATGAGAGTTGCTGGCTCCAGGAGGAAGGATTCTGTGACACCAAACATTGCAACACTCTCTCAAGGTCCTGGTTAGCCCGCTCAGTCTGGCCATTGACAGACTGACACTCACCCCCAGTAAACGACAAAACTCCCTCCAAAATTTGGAAACAAATTGGGGTCCCCTGTCAGAGACCACGTCCATTGGGAGGCCATGAATGCGAAAGACGTGATCAATGACAGTAATCGCAAAATTTGGGCAAGGGAATAAAATGGGCCGCCCTCGAGAACTGGTCCACTACAGTAAAAATGACTGTATTGCCCAGGGAGGGCAGGAGGGCAGTGACGAAATCAAGCGCGGTGTGGGACCAGGGTCTCGAAGGGACAGACAGCGGTTGAAGTAACCCCTCCGGAGTGCGATTGGAAGTCTTACCACGAGCACAGACTGAGCAGGCCAAAACAAAACCTCAGATGTCACGAGCCATGGAACGCCATCAAAATCGCTGTTTAACAAGAAAACTGGTACAATTCACTCCTGGATGGCAACCCACGTTGGAACAATGACCCCACCGAATAACGTCAGACCGTAACCCCTCTGGCACAAATAAACGACCCGGTGGGCAACCGGACGGAGGCGTTACCTTTGACTCGACCTCCCATGTGAATGTGGAGACAACAAGTCTCTCAGGTATAATGCACTCGGGAGTGGACGGTTGCTCGGAATGGTCAAAAATACGAGATAAGGCATCGGGTTTGATGTTCTTGGACCCTGGACGGTAGGAAAGGGAAAAGTCAAAACGACCGAAAAAGAGTGCCCACCGAGCCTGCCTGGAGTTGAGTCGTTTAGCGGATCTAATGTACTCGAGATTTTTATGGTCGGTCCAGATGACGAAGGGTACCCCCAAACCCTCTAACCAATGACGCCACTCCTCCAGCGCTAACTTAACTGCCAGCAACTCTCTGTTACCAATGTCATAACTACGTTCAGCGAATGACAGCCTATGAGAAAAAATGTGCAAGGGTGCATCTTGTTGTCCAAGGAAGAGCGCTGGGAGACAACCGCGCCTGCCCCCACCTCTGACGCATCGACCTCCACCACAAACTGACGTGTAGGATCAGGGGCTATCAGGATGGGAGCTGAAACAAAGTGGCTCTTGAGTTTGGCAAATGCAGTTTCTGCTGCACTGGACCACCTGAACGCCACTTTGGTGGAGGTCAAGGTGGTCAGAGGAGCAGCTAGTTGACTGTAATTGTGAATAAAATGCTGGTAGAAATTGGCAAACCCCAGAAACCTCTGCAGGGCCTTGCGGAGTCTGGGGTTGGCCAATCCACCACAGCTCTAACCTTATCGGGATCCATGCACGTTCCCTCGGACGAGATGATGTACCCCAAAAATGGAACAGACCTTGACAAAAAACCCATTCTCGAGCAGCCTCTGGAGCACCCGCCTGATGTGCTGAACGTGTTCCTGGAGAGAAGAGGAAAATATCAATATGTCATCCAGGTAGACATATATGAACTGATCAACCATGTCTCTCAGCACGTCATTAACGAGCGCTTGGAAAACCGCGGGGGAGTTAGACAGCCCAAAGGACATAACGAGATATTTGAAGTGCCCTCTGGGGGTATTAAACGTGGTTTTCCACTCATCCCCCTCCTTTATGCGGACCAAATGATAGGCGTTGTGTAAGTCCAATTTGGTGGAGATCGATGCTCCCTGCAACCGCTTGAAGGCTGAAGACATCAATGGCAAGGGATAAGTGTTCTTAACCGTGATGTTGTTCAGCCCTCGGTAATCAATACACGGTCGCAGGGAACCATCCTTCTTCCCTACAAAAAAAACCCTGCCCCAGCGGGAGAAGAGGAAGGACGGATGAGCCCGGCTGCCAGAGAATCAGAAATATATTTCTCCATGGCCTCCCTTTCTGGAACAGAAAGCGAGTATAACCTGCCCTTAGGCGGAAACGTACCTGGTAATAAATCTATAGCACAGTCATAGGGACGATGCGGAGGAAGAGAAGCAGCCCGGGACTTACTGAACACCCCCTTCAGGTCGAGATACTCCTCAGGCACGTTAGACAGGTTCACCGTCTCATCCTGCAACAAAGAACAAGACACAGAAGTACAAGCAGACACCAAACAATATGCATGACATCTCTCACTCCAAGCCAAGACAGTTTTCTGATTTTCTGACAATTTATGTGAGGGTTATGGAATGTGAGCCATTGATGCCCCAGCACCACTGGAACCAAGGCAGTGTCAATTAAATAGAAACGAATCCTTTCTGTGTGGTTGAGTGATGTTGTGAGACTCACCAGCCCGGTGGAATGAGTAATAAACGACAGAGGTTGTCCACCCAGAGCATTGACAGATATCGAATGAGTTAGTGGATCCACAGGTATGTTAAGTTTGTAAGCCAAGTTAATGTCCATAAAATTGCCCTCAGCTCCAGAGTCCACTAGGGCTTCACACTGGTGATTCCTTCCAGCCCATTGCAGTCTTACCGGGAGAAGAGTCGAAGCGAGAGAGGATTTCTCAAAGGCAATGCCACCCGTCAGTAACCTCACACCTACTGACAGGCTTTGTCTTTTACGGGACATTTAACTGCAAAATGTCCTGCAGCTCCACAATAAAGACAAAGTCCCTGTATTCTGCGTCGTTCCCTCTCCTCCTGGGACAAATGAGCTCTGCCCACCTGCATGGGCTCAGGATCGAAGGAGGGGCCGACCTTATCAAAAACAATGCTGGAAGAATCCTTCTCCACAGCAGGAGTCTGGCTCCTTTGAGCATGTTGATCTCTGCAGCCGCGCATCCACTCGGATCGTCAGATCAATGAAGTCGTCTAATGTTGTGGGTAAATCCAGTGCGTAGATTTCATTCTGGATATGGTCGGCTAGCCCATGCAGAAAGATGTCCCACTGCGCCTCAGCGTTCCAGTAGCACTCTGCCGCCAGATTTCGGAATTTGATGGAATAGTCCGTAACAGTCATGTCTCTCTGACGAAGATCCACCAAAACTCGCGCCGCCTCTCTCCCAGAGACAGCGCGATCAAACACTTTCTTGAGACTCGAGACTCCGTGGCTCGGGCAATCGAGACTCCATGGCTCGGGCGGAGTGATCAGCAGGTGGAACAGCTGGTGGTGGGTTGGGCACAGGAGCGTGGGCAGAGTCAGTCCGTAGTTGTTGGAACTGCGCAGTCAAGTCCGAGACCTACACCACCAAATTCTGAACAGCACGTCCCGTCGCCACAATCTGCTCCTCCTGATGATCAAGACGAACATTGTTGTTAGACAGGATATCCCTCAGCTCAGCAGCACTCGCTGGATCCATAGTTGGGGTCAGATCGTTATGTCACGGGCAAATAACACAAGATCCAGTAGCGAATGCAAATACAGTTTATTAATTCCACAGCAGAACAGAAATATCTAGGCAAGATGGTCAGAACGTGCAACACGTAGAGCAGGCTTTGGTGGCAAGGAGACTGCAACGGGCTGGAATCCACAGGCAGATGATAATATCCAGAGAAACCAGACGGGCAAGAAATCCACACTCGAACAGGAATCAACTCACAGGAACTGGAGACAAAAAGGGAACTGCTGGGAACAATGGAGACCAACATGAACACCAGAACGATCTGACAAGGAACACAGCAAACACAAGACTACATATAGGGACAGATAACGAGCCGCACCTGTGACTGATCAGCGCAGTTAGTCAGTATGACAATGCTAATAGACGAACTGACACTGACAGCACCAAAACAACAGACACACACTCACACACAGAAAGAGCGAGAATGAGTCAGTACACCCATGATCTGTGACAATAAGGCAGTTGTGTATTTATTAGTCATGTTTAATTAATCAAAGCGTTTCAATCTTCTGTTTATTCAGCTACAGTGAAAGTATGATGCCCATAGGGATTTCCTGGAATGACGTGTGTTATCTACTTCTGCGGCAGGGCCCCTCTGGCTTTCAGATGGAGAAGCATTTACTACTGATCACAGAGCCGTACAGCTCTGACAAGCTGCACATGAAAATAATAGCAGCCTTTGCCAAATCACGTGCAATAAAATTTGTGATAAATCGTGATATAGATGTAGTCACTACAATTGAAGTTAAGTGAGGTTAATCACACTTAATTGAAGTTAAGTGAGGTTAATCTGTGAAATATCTTCTTTTAATTGTGTAAACTCAGAGTAAAAACAAAATGTTGTGCTTTTTGCAAAATAAAGAAAACTAACATGATGCGTGATCTGTCGTCTCTCTGAACGAAGTCCAATCTGATAGTTCTCAGAAAATGAACTGTAACTTAGTGAATACTAATCACAAAAAAATGAGACTTATGTCTAAAGAAACGTTGAAATGTCAGGTTTTAAATCTTTTTTTTTTAAATCGAAAACAAATATTCTCTGTTTATGTAATCTGAATGAAAAGAGAGAGTCATTTGCGAGTCAGCTCATTATACGCTAATGCGGCCACACCCACGGAGCTCATGCTCTATTCAGATGCAAATCATGTATTTATTATCTTCAAAAGTGTCTATCTGCATGTTATAGCCATGGTTATAGCGATCTCTGGAAGCCTCTGTTAGTTCCTGAAATGTCACATGGTATGCCTGTTCTTCATTACGAGTCATTTGTGGACTAAATGTGCACAGAGCGCCCTCCGGCTGCAAGTATGAATTGAAAACATAGTATCCAGTGCTCATAGTGATGACAATAAATATTACTCCTCTGTATAGAAACCTGACATAAACATATGAGAATCCATCAATATTTCTCCAAATGTCCATGCTTTTAAGCTAAAAGTCCTGATGGATGTTGTTTTGTCAAAGGTAACAACTCCATTTTTCATATTCATAACTCCTGATGCATATTAACAAATTACGGTCACTATAAGATTTTAAAAGTAAAACAGAGGTCAAAATATGAAGCTTGAGTCTTAGATCTTTCTAATGATGTATAGTTTGTCAACTGCACATTAAAGGGTTAGTTCACCCAAAAATGAAAATAATGTAATTTATTACTCACCCTCATGCAGTTCCACACCCGTTAGACCTTCGTTAATCTCGGAACACAAATTAAGATATTTTTGTTGAAATCCGATGACTCAGTGAGGCCTCCATAGCCAGCAACCGCTGATTCGACACGCTGATTCATTATGCTCCGAAGCTTCCTGAAGCAGTGTTTTGAAATCGGCCATCACTAAATAAGTCGTTATTTTGTTTTTTTGGCACACCAAAAATATTCTCGTTGCTTTATAATATTAATATTGAACCACTGTACTCACATAAACTGATTTAAATATGTTTTTAGTACATTAATGGATCTTGAGAGAGGAAATGTCATTGCTGGCTATGGAGGCCTCACTGAGTCATTGGATTTCAACCAAAATATCTTAACTTGTGTTCCGAAGATTAACGAAGGTCTAAAAGGTATGGAACGGCATGACGGTGAGTAATAAATAACATTATTTTCATTTTTGGGTGAACTAACCCTTTAACATTTAGGCTATATAATATAACAAATATAATAGCCTACATGAAATGCCATAGAGGTAACATGAATGTTCAGACGCTTTGCATCACAGAATTACATTATATTTTAAAGTATATTAAAATAGAAAACCATTATTTTAAATTGTAATAATATTTCACAGTATTGCTGTTTTTCTGTATTTTGATATACAGCATGATGAGCATGAGACTTCTTTTAAATAGTAATGTGTCCAATCTTTTGACTGGTATTGTAATTTAAACTATAATAGGCCTATACAAAATTTTCTTCACATGATGTGCAATAATACGTGCTTGCATGAGATCACAAAAATCATGTTTTCTGCCGAGTGGACATTATATTAACGTTAATACAGCTGATATGATCCTGTTATCAGAGGGTTTTTTTACATAGCCTACCTGACTGAAAGAGCTCATTATGTGGGTCATTATGCAGGTCATTATGTGGGTCTTTGTCTTCTCAGGTGTGAATCACAGATTTATTCATGAAGATTCACGCCTCCATGCATACTGTGTTTCTTGACAAAAAGTGTCTTACAAAATTGAAATCAATATATTGTTTAATATGAACGAGTAGGCAGGATAATATTTACATCATTTTGAAGCAAAAACTCTAGTCTACAACCTCCAATACCCAGAAGTCTTGTGAACACATATTTTGCATTTATTTTGTGGCCTTATTTCAGTGACTTAAGTTTTTTGTTTTTTCAATAACCACGCATAAACGTTATTCCTTCAAAAATACAAACATGTACATACATGTTGCTCACATATTATGGTAGCCTAGTTCGTGCTGAATACAGTGTAATGACAACTTTTCCATTAATATGTTTATGAACAACTGAAAAAAGCACAAATGTCAGGGCATGTCAAAACTTCTCCAGGGCCCCAAAAATCCTCAGACCCCAGAGGGTTAAGCAAGCATTCCTGTCCCTGGCTCGCATAAGCAAAAGTGATAGCTTCCACTATCCAGTGAAAGAGCCTCTGCTTAGAAACTACATGTCTCTTAGTACAGCCACCATAGCACACAAAGAGCTATGGGCCTCCGAAAAGTGGGCGAGCTTTGTCTGTCAGCGTCATGCGAGGTTGATGGCTCAGAAGACAAAGCAGGTGGGAAAATTACCTGCACTTCAGGAAATAGAAAGGTGACTAAAGCACGTAGCCCAGCCTCGGCTGGAGTGCGGGGCATTTGTCTCTGTACACGACTGACCACTACACTGAGACAGGGGCTGCTTATATCGTGTGAGGTGAGCACAGGGAATTTTGTCTTCTGTACATGACCGACCGCTGCACTGAGACAGGAGGCCGGTATCCTAAGGCAGGGCAAGTAATGCAGTATTGTCCAGAAGGGTTGGGTGAGAGGAATGCGGACGCTTAGTTGGCAAGAGCTCATCACCGGTCCATAAGGTCCACCGCTGTTTTAGAGGGCAGATGGACTCGCACAGTGCTGCTCCTGAAAGGGCATCATCCAGGCAGAAGCGCCGCGGTCTGGAGGCACTTTTCTGAGGAAAAAGTGTCATACTCACCAAAGCGCCACAGGGGAGCGTCAATCCTAGGCACCGTCCCCTGAATGAACATACCTCAACGGCGAGCTGTAGATGGCTTCTTGTAGCTGAAAAGATTCTGCGGCAATGGCATTCATTGCCGCCCTATATTGCGGGGGAGCCCGTCTTTATTTCACACGCTTGAACGGCATTGGCAGGCGAATTCTTGCCCGCAAGATTTCATAAGGCTTCTGTAGATTCGAGGAAGGAGGGGATAACCCTTAGAGCACCACCTTTCGGTGATGCAGTGTCGAGAGCCCAACACAAAAGGAAACTTTTGGCCGCACTACACTGCTATTTGCTGGAAAAAGTAGCTAGCTACTGGAAAAACTACACTGTTTTAAAAGTAGCTGAGCTACTGGAAAATTTAGTTAAGCTAGTAGTGACACTACTTGTAGCCAGAGCTATCTCTACATGGCTCTGCTTGTAGCTATCTACTCCCCAACACTGCTGTGTGGTTATGATCAGCTATTAAGAATATGCTGCAGCGGGCACTTTCAGTCCAAATATCAGGGTTTTTATTGATCTGTTTACAATCGGATATCTTTATTAGCTACGGAAATGCTGGTCAAAGGTTTGAATATTAATTTAAATTGTAGCCATACTCCGTAACAGATTGTAATTTTACAAGTAGCGATTACTTAGCTTACTTAGCTTTATTTGCTTTACTTAATTGACCTTAAGTACAAGTAAAATTACAGTCTTTATTGTGTGTGTGCACGCTGTCACGGAAGCGTCAGCAGAAGCGTTCAGCCGTCGTGTGAAGACCGACTCAGGTAAAGACCTGCTCTACCTTCGCGACTCCACCGAGGGACAAGGACACAGGTAAGGCACTTAAGTATCTTCCCTTTCCTTTCTTTCCCACTTCTCTTTTCCTTCATACTCAGCATGTGCTTTCAATACATTCCTGTTGTCTCTCTGCAATGCTCCACTCTCACACGTAGAAGGCGCAATGCTGCTAACCTGCGTCCTATCTCCTCCTCTTCTAATACTCCTCTCTCTGTTACTGTGGGTCTATGGAATTGTCAGTCAGCAGTTAACAAAGCTGACTTCATTCCAGCCTTTGCCACTAAATCTACTCTCAATATCTTGGGCTTGACTGAGACCTAGATTCGTCCAGAGGACTCAGCAACTCCCGCTGCTCTCTCTAACAACTTCACTTTCTCTCATACTCCTCGCCAGTCTGGGAGGGGTGGGGGCACAGGTCTTCTCATTTCTGACAATTGGAAATACTCAACTCACTCTTCTCTATGCAACAACAATTAGTTTGAGTTTCATGCTATTACAATCACAACTCCTGTCAAAATTCATATTGTAGTAATTTATCGCCCCCCAGGCCAACTGGGTACCTTTGTAGAGGAACTGTACATGTTGCTGTCCTCATTCCCAGAGGATGGCAGTCCACTGGTACTCTTTGGCGATTTCAACATTCACCTAGAGAAGCCTTATGCTTTAGAATTCCTCTCTCTTCTAGCCTCATTTGATCTCAGTCGGCTCATCACCACAAGTACCCACAAATCTGGCAACCAGCTTGACCCAATATACACACGCAACTGTATCACAGACAACATTTTTGTAAAACCTCTGCACATTTCCGACCATTTCTGGCGCCATTACTTTTAATCTACAACTCCCTATTTGCGCACCACCAACCATTTTACCAGTTACCTTCAGACGAAACCTGCGCTCTCTTTCTTCTTCTCATCTTTCCTCCCTTCCCTCACTCATACAGTTCTCATCTCTGGATGTGAATACAGCAACAGACACTTTATGTTCCACCTTAACTTCATCTCTTGACACTATCTGTCCTCTGTCATCCAGGCCTGCACGTGCTACTCCCTCTAATCCCTGGTTATCCGATGTTCTTCGTGAACACTGGACCAAACTCAGGGCTGCAGAGAGAAAATGGCGCAAATCCAAAGACCCATCTGACCTAGGTAGTTATCAATCTCCGCTCTCATCCTTTTCTGATGAAGTTCATGCCGCTAAATCTTCATATTTCCACAACAAAATCAACAGTGCCTCAAACATGCACACTTTTCAAAACATTCTCTCTCCTCTGTCCACCTCCACCACCATCCACCACTTCCCTAACTGCTGATGATTTTGCTCAATTCTTCACTGACAAAACATCTACCATCAGCAGTCAGTTCTCAGCTCCACACACACAGGAACTCAGACCAACCACATACACAGCCACACATCTCCTCTCTTCCTTCTCTCCCCTCACTGAGACAGAAGTATCCAAACTTCTCCTCACCGGTCATCCTACCACCTGCCCTCTAGATCCCATCCCCTCACACCTTCTATAAGCCATCGCTCCTACACTTTTACCAGCACTTACACACATTATCAACACATCTCTCCACACAGGCATTTTCCCTACAGCATTCAAGCAGGCTCGGGTAACCCCACTGCTTAAAAAACCCACATTAAACACATCACTTGTAGACAGCTACAGACCGGTCTCTCTCCTTCCATTCATAGCAAAAACTCTTGAACAAGTTGTTTTCAACCAGGTGTCATCTTTCCTCTCACAGAACGTCAACCAATCTGGTTTCAAGAGTGGTCATTCAACTCAGACTGCACTACTGTCGGTCACTGAATCCCTGCGGATTGCTAAGGCTTATTCCAAATCATCAGTTCTCATTCTGCTTGATCTATCTGCTGCCTTTGACACAGTGAATCATCAAATCCTTCTGTAAACCCTCTCATCACTGGGCATCACAGGTATGCCACTTCACTGATTTGAATCCTATCTCACAGGTAGATCTAGGGTTGCCTGGAGAGGGGAGGTATCCAAAGTTCATCAACTGATCACAGGGGTTCCTCAGGGTTCAGTTCTTGGACCCCTCCTCTTCTCCATATACACTACTGGGTCCCATCATACAGGCACATGGTTTCTCCTATCATTGCTATGCTGATGACACGCAGCTCTTCCTTTCATTCCATCCAGATGATCCCACAGTAGCTGCATGAATCTCAAGCTGTCTGGCAGACATCTCGGCATGGATGAAAGAACATCATCTGCAGATCAACCTGGCAAAGACTGAGCTTCTCGTCTTCCCTGCCAATCCAACCCTAAAGCATGATTTCAACATCCACATCTTCTATTACCCCATCAAATTCGGCCTGAAATCTTGGAGTAATCTTTGATGACCAACTGACCTTCAAAGACCACATTGCAAAGACGGCTCGCATGCAGATTTGCACTACACAACATCAGGAAAATCAGGCCTTTTCTAACAGAACATGCAACACAACTTCTCGTCCAGGCCCTGGTCATTTTTTAGGCTTGATTACTGCAATGCTCTTCTGGCTGGACTGCCATCATGCACAATCAAGCCTCTACAAATGATTCAGAATGCTGCAGCACGTCTCGTCTTTAACGAGCCCAAAAGAGCCCATGTCACACCATCTCTCTGCACTGGCTACCACTTGCTGCTCGCATCAAGTTCAAGATGTTGACGCTTACTTACAGATCTACCACAGGCTCAGCACCCTCCTACTTCCACTCATTTTTACAAGTCTACACCCCTACCAGAAGCCTGTGATCACAAAAAGGAATGAAGGCTCGTGGTACCATCACAGAGAGGCACAAAATCACTCTCCAGAACATCTTCGTTCTCTGCTCCATGCTGGTGGAACGATCTTCCTGCCTTCGTCCAGAATGCAGAATCCCTGGCAATATTCAAAAGACTGCTGAAAACTTATCTCTTTCGTGAGCACTCAACCTCATCTTAATAAAAAAATAAAAAAATAAATTATAATAAAAAAAATCCTATCCTTTCACTACCTATCCTTTCATTTCTTCTACTCCCTCTCTACTGTAGCTTATGATACTCTGAGCAATGTCTGAAACTCTATGATGTTGACTGAAAACTACTGTCTTCATGATGACTCGCTTGTTGTATTCCTCAATTGTAAGTTGCTTTGGATAAAAGCGTCTACTGAATGAATAAATGTAAAAGTAAATGTACTCCTAAAAGTACAAGTACTCATAAACTACTTAATTACAGTTAAAATACAGTTACATTAATGTGAGTATTTGTAATTCGTTACTTCCTACCCAGTTCCAGAGGTAGTTGAAAACGCATTTGACCGGATTGCTTTCGTAGTGTAGATGGTCATGTGGGTGAAGAAACATGTTAGAAAAATGTTAAACAACATATTAAAATGCTACCAAAGTGTTAAAGGATTAGTTCACCCAAAAATGAAATTTCTGTCATTAATTACTCACCCTCATGTTGTTCCAAACCTGTAAGACCTTCGTTCATATTTGGAACACAAATTAAGATATTTTTGATGAATACCAAGGGTTTTTGAACCACACATAGGCAACAACATCATTGCAATTTTTGAGGTCCATAAAGGTAGTAAAGACATCATTAAAATAGTCCATGTGACCACAGTGGTTCAACTTTAATGTCATGAAGCAACGAGAACACTTTTTGTGTGCAATATAATGACTTTATTTAACAATTTCTTCTCTTCTATGCCAGTCTCTTACACTGTTGATGTAGTGAACACAGTGCAGCGCTTCCGTGTTCTACGTCAGAGCGGTGACTCATTATTGGCCAGCTCCTGTGTCAGCATCACGCGCATGTGTTGTGCTGCTCACGTATACAGCGTCAGCCAATACTGAGTCAGCGTTTGGACATAAACACAGATGCGCTGCACTGCGTTCACTACATCAGCGTAGGAGACTGACAGAGAAAAAATTGTTGGATAAAGTCGTTATTTTTGTTTTGTTTTTGCACACAAAAAGTATTCTCGTCGCTGCATAACATTAAGGTTGAACCACTATATTCACATGACCTATTTCAATGATGTCTTTAAAACCTTTCTGGACCTCAAAAGGTGCAATGACGTTGCTGCCTATGTGTGGTTCAGAAACCCTCTGATTTCAACAAAAATATGTTAATTTGTGTTCCAAAGATAAACAAAGGTCTTACAGGTTTGGGACAACATGAGGGTGAGTACTTAATGACAGAAATTTCATTTTATGTTAGAACATGTTAACCAGTGGTGTGCAGTGGTGTTCTGAAATGAGGAGGTAAAGTCCTCACAGTTATTTATTTATTTAATTCAAATGTAAATTTCATGTCCATTACTCTTAACATTGTCACATTTTCCTCGTTAAATGAACTACATCAAAAAAGAAGAAAAGAAACCAAATACAATTCTATTTTGTATTTTTACATTAACAATGTAATTAATGTTCTATTTATTAAAACCAAGTCAGTCTCATCAAGTTAGTGTTTTAAGCATTTTTACATTAATTCCAAAATAATAACTAAAGGCAGTAATAATTTAAACAATATATTTTATTTGTATATTGATGTTCAGATGTTCTTTTTATAGTCAGCTTATTTCGTATATCATCAGTCATGCTCGGTAAACACCGTCTGTCACAGACAAGAAGATGTACCTTTAATTTCACCAAGCTGATTGATCACCAAAACCCCACACAGTCATGATGTTTTCAGGTCTTTTCAAGTTTGATTTTGACATGACATAAAGTGGTGATATCTAAGTGGCTACTTACTTTTGTACTTACTTACAATTGACGCCATCATTTTGTTCATTTAGACTGATGAACAAGAGGCGGGATTTATCGCACAAACCAATCATAACCAATCACATCCAATCATAGCGCAATGGAGGCATTGCCTCCTCTCACGTGACTTTCCCCCATTCATTCTCAATTACCCCCCACAAAACCCACCGCACGCTTATGGCTCTGTCCCAAATGGCACACTTCTATGCACTTTCGGTCTTGTGGACTTACAATGGCTGCCATGTGCGCATGTCCGTTAAGTCCACGAGACTGTAGGGTGTCCCATTTGTCAATTTTAGGCTTCAGAAGGGTGTTCGTGAGCGCCCCCCTTTGCAGCCGATATGCGCCCTCAATGCACACTTTTGCTGAGCCCGCACTGGTGCAAGCTCCGTTGCAGACTTCTTCCCGACAGTCAAAGTGGAATTATGTTATGATAGTGTGGACTTGTAGGAAGACTGCGAGTGTTTAGGGTGTCATTTGGGACAATGCCTTAGGTTGTGTGTCCACCAAAGCATTTTTTCCAGCGGCTAGCGTACTTTTCCAATTGTTTTCAATGGGAGCGCCACGTTTTTTAAATGCCAGGAGTGTAATGAGGCACTGAACGTCTTTTTTACGCTCAAGCGCTGAGCGTTCGATGTTTTTTACCGGTCGCCTTGAGTTGAAGAATGTTAAACTTTGAGTAAAATGCTGCGCTCATCACTGTCACTTTTTAGTCAGCCGTCCAATCAGAGTGGAGGAGGGGCGGGACAAATACAACACCGAGCAACTATCACAACATTCTTGCTGTACATCGACATCAACAAGCAGAGAACGGAACAAAATGGAGGAAAAAAATTAATATTGCTGGTCTCCGAACATACATAGCAAGTCCTTTCCATTGTGTTGACATTTTTAATCTGAAACAAATTACCTGTAAAATCAGTGACACAGATATTCCATATCATAGCAACAAAGCTTCTCAACTGAAAAAAACGCTGCGCTGCTGAAGCTCACAGATAGGCATTTTAAGCAGAGTGCCTAGCGTTTTCAACTGGCTAAAAACGCTTTGGTGGACACACAGCCTTAGAGTGTCTGTTGATTCTTTAAGAGCTGACAGGAGGCAGGAATTAATGTTAGCAATATGTTAAAACATGTTAGCAAAAAGCTAATTCATTCTAGCAACATGCTAAATCGTGCTAGCAGCATGGTAATTCATGATAATGTGCTAAAACAAATTAGCAAGATGTTAATACATACTAGCAGCATGTTAATACATAATAGCAATTTGTTAAAACATGCTAGCAACATTTAGTGTTTTGGTAAGACATGCTAGTAACATGCTAATTCATGCGAGTAACATGTTAAAAATGCTTGCAACATGTTAATTCATGATAGCAATGTATTAAAATGTTACATGTTAAAAAATGTAAAATAATGCTAGGCACATGATAACAACACATGATAACAACATGATAAATCATGCTACGAAGCTTATAAAACCTACAAACAAGGCTTTGTCAAGCCAGCATAAAAGTTTGTCCCAATGAACCTTATTTTCTAGTGACTGGAATCTAAATAGAAATAATTGTTTACTAGAAGCTATTCAGTCTTTGTCATGCAGAGGGCGCTCGGTTGCTCAAAAAGCCGCATACACCGTTCATCTCTGAATTTTGCCCGAATGCAGTTGTCCCAGAGCCGTTGAAAAACAGAGTTGCGACACTCCCATAGACTCCCTCTAGTCAATAGTTGTATTTTATGTAACCAGCTTTAGTTAATGTTCATTGAAAGATAATAATGTTAGTTAGACTCTAATTGCTGCTATCTTAAAGGGATAGTTCACCCAAAAATAAAAATTATCCCATGATTTACTCACCCTCAAGCCATCCTAGGTTTATATGACAATCTTCTTTCAGACGAACACAATCCGAGATATATTTAAAAATATTCTTAGTCCTGCAAGGTTTATAATGGTTGTGAATGGTAACCTACATTCTGAAGACAGAAAAAATGCATCCATCCATAAAAAAAAGTAATCCATACGGCCCAAGGGGGTTAATAAAGGCCTTTTGAAGCGAAGGGATGTGTTTTTGTAAGAAAAATATCCATATATAAAACTTTATGAATTCAAATATACGAGCTTCCGGCAGACGACCGTACGCATATTGCGCACGTCAGTTTGGGAGGAAGAGCAAAATACCGAACAGTATTTATATCATTTTTTACCTCTAAAACACCACTATGTCCAATTCCGTTCAGCATCCGGTTAGTGAGGTCAAAAAAACGCGCTCTGATGACGGAACTGATGTCTC